>NC_136716.1:9972200-10194700 GCF_936440315.1 Barbus barbus
AGCAGGTTCATCAGAGCTATCCGGAGACGAGCAAACTCACCAGGATCTGGCCGGCTGAACTTAGGAATCGAAGGAGAAGGTCCCCTGTATACATATTCAGACCCAGAATAATGTGCTACAGGACGTAGGCCGGGCTCTGCCTTCTGTGCAAATACTGTAGGATTCGAATGAGCCGGTACCGAACTGAATCGCGGAGAAACAGGCACGGTCGTGCGGTTAGCAGGCAAGGGCATGGCCGCAGATGTGAGTACCTCTCGAAGCTCTTTAGGGGTAGGAGGTGGGGGGAGCCCACAAGTGTCAGGGGCATAAGGCTGAGGAGGGCGTGTTTCAGTAGCCGGGAACACAAAGGAATACTTCCTAGTCTCTGGCACCACAGGTCGGTAGACAGTGGCACCCCTATCCGACAGTGCAAGGTCACCCACCTGGTTCCTCAAGTCAACGTCAGGCTCAGGCCATGGTGGTGGAGGAAGATCAGCAAAGTTTCCATCCTCCGTTAAAGGTGTGGATTCATACCGCCTCACAGGAGGACTGGATAACGGCTGTGCTAGTGAGAGATTCTGGCCTCTAGCTTGACTAAGGTCAGCTCGAAGGGACTGAGCTACTTGAACTAATTCTCTCACTTCAGCACGGACTTCTCTCAGCTCCTTCAGGTCTGCCTGGAAAGCCTGACGAGTCTGCATTAGTTGTGCATGTTCATGACGTAGGTGCTGTAGCTCGCTGTCATGTGCAGAGGTAATGAAACCAGCCGCTTGAGATGAGGAGAATGATGGCTGATGGCATTCAGCATGCTGTGAAGGCGTATAACCTGAGGACTTGATCTGTGAGCCATCAGAACAGACCAGGTCACCACCAGGGGAAGTGGTGTATGGCTGGAAGGATGGGGGAGGAGTCCGATGGACAGGAGTCTCCCAGGGGTGAGGGACATCACACTCAGCAACAGGTCTGCCTTGAGTATACTGTACTTCATACTGCTGTAGGTAAGCAGGAGGACGTGTATGGCGTTTAGGGCGAGCACCTCCAAATATCTCTTCATCAGGATCCATTATATCAGAAGGGAATACTCATCCGGCTCGAAGGACCACTTTGTTGGAGAGACTTTTGAACTGTTAGGTTCTGATTGGTTAGTTGATGAGTAAACCCCCCTGGGTGCCGGTCAGAGCACCAATAATGAGGAGACAGGTGATCAGCTTTAGATGGTGTATTGGCAGAGAAAGGTCGGGCCACAGATGTACAATAAAAGGTGAAGATAGTCTGCAAAAAATTAGTACAATAAAGAAAATGAATAAACAATTATATAAACAACAGTAAATATTCACTGTTACATAATGAAGCCAAAATATTCCTAATTCACATCAGTAATATTTCTCTATGAAACATACGGTTAAATGAAGGGAAAGAAGATCTTTCACCGAGTACTACAAGCCATGAGTGATAATTTGTCACTATGAACATACAGCTCCCATGTATGGATAGAATCGGGCGCATCTGAGCAGCATTTACATAAACATAACGCTCATCACTCATTCTGTAATTTAACAGCTCAACATCGCGTCATTCAAACATCTTTAAGAAACACTGTAACACATAACACTCGTTTACAACCAGATAATGAATGAATAATCACAAGTTAAGTAACATTCCCAGACTGAATAATACAGAACGATCGTTACAGGACATGTCTGGGCAGGTTCGTCGGATACAGACGCATATAACACTGTTCTGATCACAAATATAAATAAAATCTGCTTACTGTGCGGTCAGTGACTAACACCTTGATATTAAATCTGCAGCAATCACCACGAACAAACTCAAATAATCATCCTGGTGCCATAGGCTCGAACAGATCACCCGAACACAGCAAACAACGGCAGCTCAAATGAACTACACTGCCCTCTTCTGTCATACTACGACTACAGTTTCAAATTAAAAGTCCCTCTTGCAGGAGCCTTTAATACAGGAACGATGCCAGCTCAGCCAACAAAGAGAGCTCAAAAAGGGAGCAACATGCTCATAAATAACCCTCTAAAGTGAGGAGAGCAATGCTAGCTCGACCAACTATGAGAGCAACCTGACAAGGAGGCCTAAAGAAAGGCCTGATGTGCTGAGGTTTCTGAATAACAGAGCTCTGGGAGCGGAAACTCGACTCTCATATGAGAGGAAACTCAGACGCTCAGCAGGGAGCGGCATGCTCATAGGCAACCCTCTATAGCGAGGGGAGCAATGCCAGCTCAACTAACAGGGTAGAGCTCGGAGGGGTACAGCAGCAACGAGGAGCAGGTTGTTAAGTAACAAAGCTCTGGGAGCGGAACTCTACTTACAGCAAAAGAGGGAACTCACACGCTCATACGAGAGCAGTATACTCAAGGTGACCCTCAACAGTGAGGGGAGGAAAACTAGCTCTATCATGATAAAGCTCTAGAGAGCGGAGAATCTACTCTCAGCATGAGAGCTCAGACATTCAGGAGGGAGCGGCATGCTCATATATAACCCTCCACATTCTAGGCGAGGGGAGCAAAGCCAGCTCGACCTACAAACAGAGGGATACCTAACAACCCGAACAAGCTGCTGGAAAAAGTATCAGGGTAATAGGTAGCTGAACAGAAGGCAACAAGGGCTCAGGGAAACTGCTACTTAAAACCCCAATAAGGGTGGGCAGTTCTAAGCTAAACCTCATGCACCTATTATGGCCTCGTTTGAAGAACAAAAGGGCCAGATTAGAAAATGCTGCTCCTCAGAGCCAAAGCATTGTACTCACCCATCCATGGATCCCGCGCAGAAGAACAGTCCAGTGTAGGGGCTGCAATAAGGGCACAGGAGGTGCTCACCTAACCTTAGTCAGGTGGTAGAAAACTGAGGTTGAAGGGGAATTAGAGAGGGGAAGATGAGGGCTTTAGATGTACAGGCCCCCTGAGGGAAGGAGAGATGTTCAACTCTTACCCTGGCCTGGGCGAGAGCGTTGCAACGCCCCATCCGGACCACCTCCCTCAGGTCTTGCTACCTCTCTTTGACCCGCGCCGCCCTTGAAACCCTACCCGCAGGCGGGGAAGGGCACGAGTCGCGACACTAGCCTTCTGTGCACATCTCTGATCCTCAGATCGGGATGGGCCAGGACCCCTGCGCTGTTTGGGCTCAAACCTGGACGTTCTCATTTAAATTAAGGTTTTAAAAGCCGCTGAACACGCCTTTGCCTCCCTAAACTTTTAAACCACCGACTCGACGGAGGTACCAAAAAGTACAGAAGGCGAAACCGGAGCATTGAGAAGAAAGCCCTTCTCTCTCTTCACAATATCTGCCAGGTTCACCCACAGATGTCTCTCCGTTACCACCCTGGCCGCCATAAAACTGCCCATAGCAGAGGCGGCCTGCCTAGTGGCTCAAAGAGCCAAATCGGCGGTGCGGCACAGCTCAGCAACCTCGTCAGGTATATATATATTTTTTTTTTACAAGCCTTTTATCCAGGTCTTTCAACAGATCAGCCTGGTATGCCTGAAACACTGCCATAGTGTGTAATGAGGCGACAGCCTGACCTGCTGCTGCATATGCATTGCCATTCCAGCGGGTTTTTTTTTCTCAGATGACGTCAGCGAAATCGCGTCATTGTCATCCAACAGCTCACCCTCGCTCGCGACTGACGAGCGCGAGAAGGAAAACCCCTTCTATAACTCATTGGCGAGAACCACCTGCAAACCCCATGAGCTCATTTACCTCCGTGCTTCAGCAGCGGAGGGTCCTGAACCGCGGGAAGCAGACGGCTGCCCCTCTTTCCTCGAAAAGAGAGACAGACAAGAGCAGAGCTTTTAGAAAACGCTCGCAGTACGCGCAGCGCGCAAACAAAAGACGCAACGATCATGTGAGTCATCAAGCATCAGATAACGTGGATACGGATGCACACATATCTTAACGCCTTGCTAGTGCTCGCCTTACAAAAGTAAACCATACTTATCTTGTAAGATGCACGCTTCAAACAAACAGCCATTGAAGATGAAGAAGAGGATGATGCTTTCTCCCGGCGCCCTTTTATACTGTGGTCGCACCGGGAGTGACGTCATAGGCTGTCGCCGGCCAAAATTTGGTGTTTTTGTATATATGCTTCAGACACGGGTCACGTAGATGGAGTTCCCCATAGCGACCTCTAGAGGACGCAGTTCGAAGTTCCCTTGAAAGGGAACAGGTTTTGTTTTGGTTTTTTTTACAAAAAAAAACTTTAAGAACATCACAAAAATGTTATTCCAAAATATATCTGTGTTCTGTTAAGCACTTTCTTGAATAGACAGTATTGGGCTGTCATATTTTCTGAACAGGCACTTCAAACAGTAGCAGCATAGCAAAAAAAAATAATAATAATAATTAAAAAAAATAAAACGGGCCTTTACAGTCCTGAAATACAAACATTTGGAAAGGCTTTAAACTACCTAACAAAGACTGTAACGACTTACTTGAACCATGCATTGGCTACCTGAAATTAGTGCAATTAAATATGCCAATATGCTAACATCTTGAACACTTTAAACATGGCAATGCAAGCATCCAAGGCAGAAAGTGAGAAGTTTAGCTTAAAAGCTGATTTTTCAGGGTCTGGAGCTTGGGTTTGAGAAACACCCGCTGAATAAAATCAAATGTGTTCCTCATTGTCTTTGGGTAATCCAAATTTAGAGCATAGATCAAAGCAAAGAGAAGACATACAGCATGTGGAAAATTTGGGACATCATCAACAACAATTCTTCCCTCCAGAATGATTGCCCATGTTGCGTCCATTCTGAGGGCGTTTGGACGTTTGGCAGGCATGTCTTCAGTTAAAACTGCGAGAAGGCCAACATCTACTTCGCTGAAGTCAGCATCTACATCTATATCCTAAGTAGAAAAAGAAAAAAGGAGAATTGTGAATTTCTTTATTCAAACAAATGTTCTGCAGCATGCACTGACCAGGAGATCAAGAGCAAAGGTAAAAAAGCAAACAAACAAAAAAAAAAACATTTACTTGTCCTTGTGTTTGATTCATACTGATGGTGATGCGTCTCCCAAAAGCAACTATGGTGGAAAAGTTACAACCAATAGAGTTCAATTAACAACCACAGTTATCTAACAATGATTTTGGGACACGCACCTCAAAGAGGATATATTGAAGTTAACATTATGAGCAACAAAGACAGATAACAAGATTCATAGTCTAAGAGTTGTAAAACAAAACACATAGTTTCAGAAATATTAAACCACTTGGTGAACTATTCTTTTAAATTCTGTTTTCTTTTCACCAGCACCTACTACATGCATTTAGACATCTTGGAATATACAAGTTCTGTAGACTACTTCATTATACTTTTACATTGTTCTGAATTATTAACCTCATACAACTGAATTAGGAATACATTGAACTTTAACAATATGGTATTTATACTGCTTGGTCCACCATTAAGATTTTAGAGCATTATCTTTTCGTTATGGAGATAAATCACCAATGTCACAAATCAAAATTGTTTCAGAAAAGACTAATACAGTATTTACTGCAAACCACCAAGAAGTTTTAGTATAGAACAAAATGGCTTAAAGGAGTTCACTTCCAGAATAAAAATTTACAGATAATTTACTCCACCTTCAACATCCAAGATGTTCATGTTTTTCTTTCTTCAGTCGTAAAGAAATTGTTTTAAGGAAAAAATATTTCAGGATTTCTCTCCATGTAGTGGACTTCTATGGTGCCCATGAGTTTGAACTTCCAAAATGCAGTTTAAATGCAGTTTCAAAGGGCTCTAAATGATCCCAGCTGAGGAAGAATGGTCTTATCTAGTGAAATGATAATAACGCGCACAATAACGCGAAGTGTCATCGACATGGCTATGTGAAATTCTGAAACATAAAGAAAAGAGCAGAAGTAAAAATGACAAGAAATAATACAATTAAATGTCATTTAACAGCAGATGTAATACTTCAATGTGACATAGCACCAGCCTCGGACATTATAAGCAGCCAAAGGGAAGGGGTCATTTAGCTCAGAAGGCAGGACAACTTGCAGTGAATGTAAACTGCACAATTCATAAGAGCGTAAATGCTCAGTGTACCATGCAGTCTGGAGTTTGCAGAGGAACATAACATCAGTGTTGATTGTCAAGATTCTCTCAATTCGCATGAATTCTGGCAAACCTGAACAAGATCCAACTGAAACCACCATGTCTGGGCAGTACTTAATCCCATTAATGTAAACATTGGATGAAACTAGCACAGTGCTACAATTAGGACTCTGCAGCTTTAAATAATCCTGAACATTTTCAGGAAAGGCTGTGATAAGTGAACTACAGACCCTGTCCATTTGTACTCTTGGCTTGAAAAAAGAACTGGCATCCATGTGATAGGCAATTGCCATTTGATGCTTTTTGGCCAGCATTAGGGGGACATTTTTGAAGTTGTGTGCATCACTGATCACTTTCTTGAAAAACTTATGTTTCCCCTCAAACCTAATTGTCCATAGATTCCTCAATGGCCCATACGTTCTGATCAGTTGAGGATAGTGCTCCAAGTAGTGATGTTTGGGACGCAGCACAAAGTTTGGAAACACCTCTTGAAGCAAAGCTCTGTGTTCTGAGATCTTCCAGTTCAAAAACTCCACAGTGTCATCAGAAAAGTGGCTAGATAAAGCCAATTCAACTATATCTTTCAACAACATTAGAATTTCCCAGGTATGGTCATTCTGTCTCACTTCATGGCCAATCAAGAGTGGGAGTAGCCTCAAGAGGGCCCAATTTTCATGGCCCTATTGTTTTTTTGCTTGTGTACGATTTTGGAATTGGCTGTGGCTGGTCAGTCCTGTCTGAAAATTTGTACTGGAATTGTTTGATGGCACCATTTAAGGTATCCAGGGAAAAGTAACGTTTGCCACTTAATGGACAGCTACTCTTCACGCCGTACTGTGCCACCAAAGTACTGTCCTGTAGAACATCTTGAACATGCTGTTGGTGTTTTTCTTTTGTCCTCATTTCAAAAGTGCCTGACCTAACTTCCTTGTCTTGAATGTCATCCCTTGTGGCCATGCAAAATCTACATGGGAGATTCACTCTAAAGCAGAAAAGGACATGCAGAACAGATCCCCTTAAAGGACATGTAGAACAGATCCCCTTACACATGATCCTAACTGCTCAACATATACTCCCTGCTCTTCAAGACATTTTAAGTCTTCAATTAGTGGGTGGAGTATTTTTGAGTAGCCATGTTGCTTAACTAAATTTGTTTTACACAGCAGAGCTAGCTGAATGGTGTGCAAAGATGATGTGTGTTTTGCTGTTAGGTTCGCAAGAACCCAGTAGATGGCACACATTTTGTGTTTTTTTCGTGACGTTCCAAGTGGATTCGCCACTTCAAAGTCATCTATGTAGAGATTAAGGGATATTCTACAGTCATCTGCAAAAAATGGATTATTCCTATAATGTGTACCATCCTTGTAACTGCTGAATCCCCTTGATGTCTCACCTGAAGCCATCACCTCTTCAAGAACTTCCTGTTTATTTAGCAATTTCTGCAACATTTGAATAATTGGGATATACATATAACATTGCTCATCTCTATCTATTTTGTACTCAACAGGAAGAACAACTGGATATTCTCTTACAAAGTATGATGCTCTCCTCTTCGTTGTGGAAAGAGGACCTCCTTCATTTGTACAGTGTAACAGGACATTGCTGTCAGTAACTGCCCTGACAAGCTCTTTTACAACTGTGCCGTCTACCTCACCATAGTGCTTTTCAATAGTTTGCCGTATTGTGTTATATAACAGTGGCTCAGACAACAAATTAATCTGATTCAACTGTTGGATAATTTCTTGTGTAGCACTTTCAGAAATATGCAAGATTGTTTGCATTTTCAGTAAAAGTGATGCCAAATTGTGTTCCAGTTTTTGTTTTGTGTCATCCAAATTTCCATGTTCCTCTGCCATATTACATTCATCTTCACTGCCAGAGCTGTCAACAAGCGGATGAGCATTATCTTCTGTGTGACCAGGTTGAGTGCTTAACATGATCCCCAATTTAAAATGTTCATGGCAGTGGTGCTGGTGTGCCTTACTTTTATGTGCATTAAACGTGGAGTAGATGTTTGTCTCAAATGAACAGTCTTTGAAAGGACATTGAACTCTCTCGTTATTCCTCAAATGAGTACGCAAATGGGCAAAATAATCTGACATGCTACATGGCTCTATTAAGTCACAAACATGGCACTTGTAACAAACTAAATCATGACCAGAACTACTTGATTCTGCAGTTCTTTGTTGGGAATAGATTTTTGATAAATGTACTTTTAATGCATTAAATGACTTAAAAGCACACGGACAGTCAGTATGGAGACATGGTATTGGAACAACTCGTGAATATGTTCCATGGCTTACGCGGTAGTGCTTAAGAAGTTGTGCCCTCTTTTCTGATGTGTAAATGCAAACCTTACATTTCCACTGCATAGCAGCTCCTCATCTATTGGAATTCTGGAAAGAAAATTAAAAAAGTTATTCCATCAATCAAATGTCAATTAAAAAAAAACAGGCAGTGTTTCTGTTTTGTTTAATTGTAAGACACCTATTCAATATTAGTTATTTTAAAACTAACTAAAATTATTTACTTTTTCTTCCCCTAACAAGTTTACTGTGTTTTAAATTAAGGGAGACACTTCCAAAAAGAATGAAACAAATAAAATAATTCTTAACAGTTTGACTTAAGGAGCTGTAAATTTTCTTACATCAGGACAATAAGGTAATGCTTTTTATTTTAATGTGACATGGTATAACAAGAATATATATGGCCTTCTTAAGTTACTAATACCTGTCAGACGAGGAATGATGGGTACTGGCTTACAAACTCAACTAAAAAAAAAACACCTCAACATGCCCGTTTTATTTGCTGCCTACAGATTAACGTTATCGTAATCACCATAATAAGCACGCATATTTTCGTGGCAACAGGTTTGACTGGAGTGGAGTTCAACACTCCTAGCCGTGTTTTTAACACGCCGTGTCTAAGTACAAAAAAAAAGAACCGATTTCAAAATGTCTGCCAGATATCTGACTGGATTGCGCGTTCTTTAGAGTGAATGCAACCGTGTTTTTGTGCTGCCTAGTTTGAAAGTGGCGCGCCCAGCACGTTTGATAGCATATAAATTATGCTTACATCTTATGAAAACTATTTATCACAGTATCACAGTCACAGTAACAAAATTAAAAAAAAGAGGTCACCATTTGACACGTTGTGTAAAATTGTCACTGAATTTCATATTATGTAATTGTGTCACGTCACGCATTATCTTGATCAATCATCAGTTCAGATTACCTGCACACTCCTGTACAAATTAATTAATTAATAGTACTTCATAGGCGACCAGACAGCTGATACTTACAGATAGAGCGGAAAGTAACTAGTTTGAAGAGAAATAGCTTCAAATAACGAGCTTATGAGATAATAAAGTCCACAAAAAGTATGCAATAACGAAAAAAACTAACGATTATTAAGACTAGCTAACAAAAATATCAGATAATTAGGTTCAAATTAAAAGAGATTACCTTAAATTCACCGATGTAGGTCCTCTCACTCTGAATCCTCAATCCATCTGCATTGGGTGGGGGCGGGGTGGCGCGAAGGAAAATTAATCCCCGACTACGCATGCGTAACAGCACGCCTTAGACATTTTGAGTAATTTTACTTAAATTACATTAGTTATGGGAGCTATTTGTTCAAATATTTCAGCAACAATTTAAAATTTTAAGTAAACAACTTTTTGGTTAAAATCAAGTAAACATACTAGTATTTCTATAGTAAGGAATACTATTTGGTTTTACAGTGCAACAACTGCAATCAAGCATTTGCGATAACTTGCAATGAGTCTGTTACAGCACTGTGGAGGAATTTTGGCCCACTCATCTTGGCAGAATTGTTGTAATTCAGCCACATTGGAGGGTTTTCCAGCATGAACCACCTTTTTAAGGTCATGCCATAGCATCTCAACAGGATTCAGGTAAAGACTTTGACTAAGCCACTTCAAAGCCTTCATTTACTTTTTCTTCAGCCATTCAGAGTTGGATTTGCTGGTGTGTTTTGGATCATCGTCCTGCTGCAGAACCCAAGTTCGCTTCAGCTTGAGGTCACGAACAGATGGCCGGACATTGTCCTTTAGGATTTTTTGGTAGACAGCTGAATTCATGGTTCCATTTATCACAGCAAGTCTTCCAGGTCCTGAAGCAGCAAAACAGCCCCAGACCATCACACTACCACCACCATATTTTACTGTTGGTATGATGTTCTTTTTCTGAAATGCCGTGCTACGTTTACGCCAGATGTAATGGGACACACACCTTCCAAAAAGTTAAACTTTTGTCTCATCTGTCCACAGAGTATTCCCAAAAGTCTTGGGGATCATCAAGATGTTTTCTGGCAAAACTGAGACGAGTCTTTGTTCTTTTTGCTCAGCAGCGGTTTTCGTCTTGGAACTCTGCCATGCAGGCCATTTTTGCCCAGTCTCTTTCTTATGGTGGAGTCATGAACACTGACCTTAACTGAGGCAAGTGAGGCCTGCAGTTCTTTAGATGTTGTTGTGGGGTCTTTTGTGACCTGTTTGAGTCGTCGCTGCGCTCTTGGGGTAATTTTGGTCGGCCGGCCACTCCTGGGAAGGTTCACCACTGTTCCATGTTGTTGCCATTTGTGGATAATGGATCTCACTGTGGTTCGCTGGAGTCCCAAAGCTTTAGAAATGGCTTTATAACCTTTTCCAGACTGATAGATCTCAATTACTTTCTTTCTCATTTGTTCCTGAATTTCTTTGGCTCTCAACATGCTGTGTAGCTTTTGAGGATCTTTTGGTCTACTTCACTTTGTCAGGCAGGTCCTATTTAAGTGATTTCTTGATTGCGAACAGGTGAGGCAGTAATCAGGTCTGGGTGTGGCTAGAGAAACTGAACTCAGGTGTGATAAACCACAGTTATGTTTTAACAGGGGGGGGGGGCAAACACTTTTTCACACAGGGCCATGTGGGTTTGGATTTTGTTTTCCCTTCATAAAAAAAAACTTAATTTAAAAACTTCATGTTGTGTTTACTTGTGTTATCTTTGATTAACATTTAAATTTGTTTGATGATCTGAAACATTAAAGTGTGACAAACATGCAAAAACAAAAATCAGGAAGGGGGCCAACACTTTTTCACACCACTGTATATATAGTTGTTGTTTTTTTTGGTGTTTGGCTTAGTGTTATGTTAGAATCATTATTATACTCTTATACCTTTTGTTCTTTAATATTTTGAATTGTTTTTAACTTTATTTTTTTGTTTTTCATTTAAATGTTAAGTTTTGAAATTTTGTTTCAAAACTTAAAAAAAAAAAAAAAACTCTCAATAATACATTAATAGAACGAGAGAGATTTATCTTCATTTCTTCATTTTTAGACACTTATTTTCATATTTATTTAATATGAAATTATAATTAACATAATTTATCCCCCATGACTTGTTGGACGATTTCAAGACAAACTTTGCTGTCATCTCTTCAAAACTGCTGAAAATTATACAATTTTAAGGTCAGTGATATTTGTATATCCCCCATTGGGAAAATGGATGCTAAGTGACCACAAAAGCACGGCACAAAACCGTGCAGCGCCAAAAGTCGCAATAATGGTTAGCAGTATTCAATTCACTTATATTTATGTTGATACATTATTTTGAGATGAAAACAAATCTGTGGTTCTTTTATATGAGTCACACTATAGTACATTACATCACACTAAAGGACGGAAATGGTAGTTATTAAATTATTTCTATTTAATTTTGAACGTGTCAAAGGAGAAAGAAAGTGTAACTTTGATACAAACAATATCAAAGTTTTTTAAACAAAGCCAAAAATAATTTTCATCAACACAATTCAGTCTCTTAGTCAATCAGTATGTTACTAAAACTCTTCTAGCCCCCCTGCTGCATGCTACATGCCACAGCTAAAAATGATTGATATTCAAACTATATTCATTAAGCTGTGAATGATTTTTTTTAAACTATATGGCTACTCTTTTTAAGGCATCATTTTGATTCCATTTTCTTTCTGCATCATTCTCTTAGGATCTCCTCCCTTCTGCGTGGATCCCTGTTAAATTTCTGTCTATGTTTCCGTGTCCTCTCTCTTCCACTAATTTCTGTCTCTCAATTATTTGTCTCAAAAACAAAGTATCACATTTTATACTTATTTTCATGACACTTTATAACAATACAAGTTTTCTGTAAAAACATCAGAAAATAGTTTAATTAATATAATTATTGTATTTAAGAACACTGAAAAGAATGAAAAGGAGTTAAGCAAATCTTACTTAATTATTTAAAATGCTTTTTAAAGAGACCTTGTCCTCTGGTGTGATATCTTTGTCCTGTGGTATGACAGTACAGGCATCACACTGGAGGACATTTTCTGTCACACCATAGGACGTTTAAGCTTTTTTTCTGTCAATTAATGACCTATTCCAAGCTAACCTGACATTAGCAGTAAGCAAGACACATTTGTATAATTTTCCATCATTATGTAGGTTAACATACAGTTTTTAAATAAAAAAAATATTATTTAGGGGCACACCAAAGGACAACAAAACATAAAACTTTTGTAAGAAAACCATGTGCACAAGTCATGGGCTTCACAGGGGGCTTCAGTAACACAATCATGAATGTTAAAGTTTTCTCTGAAATTGTATCAAGTTCCTACATTTTCAGAAATGTATGGATGAAAAAAATGATTTAGACACTGTTTATTAACATTTTTATGCTTTTCTTTTTTATTCATAAAAGTTGTAATTTATTGAACCATGGCTCCTGTCTGCTCGATTGCTCCTGTCTGCCGTTCTGCTGAGAGGTTTGCGATTGTAGCTCCGTGTAGATTCGCTTTCTGCAGAATTTTACTATCACTCTGTTGTTTAAAGTGATAAAATATAACTTAATTCCCTCCATATTTCTGATATTATCTATCAAACTAATCTGACTAATTTGATCGTTCGCTTTTAATCTAAAACCGCAGGTGCAACGTGTGTGCCATGCATTAGCATTTGTTAGTCGGTTAGCTTGTCATTCGCGTTTCCACTCGCGTTTCTATTCACGCCTATTACTGTATTCTTTTTTCTCGCTCCTTTTCATCTCTCTCTCTCGCTCCGTTTGAACTCACGAGTTCATCAAACAACAGTGTTAAGTAAATAATTCCTATATCACGGCGAGTAATGGCTTCTCCTTCTCTTGTTATTTGCACTTCATGTCACATGTATAGTTTATCTCTCTCTGTCGGTGATGAGGGATTCACATGTGATAAATGCAGGGATGGAGTTAGGCTGACAGAGAAGATTTTAGAACTCGAGACATGCATCCAAACTTTAACTGAAGACAGTAAGAATGTGAGGGCTGTAGATATTGCTTTGGATGCGACTAGCTCGAAGGAGGGATTTTTGCGGGAAGTCGTGACCTAATGGTTAGAGAGTCAGACTCGTAATCCAAAGGTTGCGAGTTCGAGTCTCGGGCCGGCAGGGATTGTAGGTGGGGGGAGTGAATGTCCAGCGCTCTCTCCACCCTCAATACCACGACTGAGGTGCCTTTGAGCAAGGCACCAAACCCGCAACTGCTCCCCGGGCGCCACAGCATAAATGGCTGCCCACTGCTCCGGGTGTGTGTTCACGGTGTGTGTGTGTGTGTGTTCACTGCTGTGTGTGTGCACGTTGGATGGGTTAAATGCAGAGCACAAATTCAGAGTATGGGTCACCATACTTGGCAGTATGTCACTTCACTGCACATCACTAGCTTAGCGAGTCATGTACATTGTTCGGTTCCGGTAGAGCCCGTGCAGCAGGGCAACTGGGTGACAGTGGTCAGTGGCCTAGTCGTGGGTCAAAACACCACTCTTCCGTTCCGATCAAAACATCAAACAGGTTCTCCCCACTCAGTGTCGCACCCACTGAGAAGCCTGATGAAAGTGCTCTAGTTATTGGTGATTCTATTGTACGGAACATGAAAATAGAGACACCAGCCACCATAGTCCATTGTTTACCGGGAGCCAGAGCGCCTGACATCTTGGCAAATTTAAAAGTGCTGACTAATGCTAAACGTAAATTCAGTAAGATTGTTATTCATCATATACTTCATTCATATACTTCGCCAGTCGGAGATCACTAAAAATAATTTTAAAGAGGTGTGTGAACTTGCAAGTACGATGTCAGACACTGTAATATTCTTTGGTCCCCTCCCTGCTTACCGGGGCGATGAGATTCATAGCAGACTGTCGTCACTCAATGGCTGGATGTCTAAGTGGTGCCCGCAGAATAACATAGGTTTTATAGACAATTGGACAAGTTTTTGGGGCAGACATGACCTGTGGAAAAGAGATGGTGTTCATCCCACCTGGGGTGGTGCCGCTCTTCTCTCTAGAAATATGGCCCATAGTCTTAGAGTTCGTACTTGACTAACTGGGGCCCAGGTCAGGAAGCAGACAGACTGGCTAAACCGACCGTCTGCTAGCCACCTCACGTCACAGATATCAGTTAATTCTCAGCACATAGAGACTCTTTCACCTAGATATCACACTATAGAGACTGTGTCTGTTCCCTGAACTAGAAAATAGAGAAAACTTCCAAACCAAATTAAGAGTAACAATCTAATTGATGTTCAACAAATAAAAATTGCTTACAATAAAGAGAAACAAGTTATAAAACTTGGCTTACTGAATATCGGGTCCCTTTCTATAAAAGCACTTTTTGTAAATGATTTGATCAATGATCATAACCTAGATTTGCTCTGTTTGACAGAAAAATGGCTAAAACCAGATGAATACATTACTTTAAATGAGTCTACCCCCCAAGATTACTGCTATAAAAATGAGCCACGTCCAAAAGGTAAAGGGGGGAGGTGTTGCTATAGCAATATTCTCAGTATTTCTCAGAGGGCAGATGTGGCGAGGGGGGCGTGGGAAGACGTCGGCTGCGGCGGGAGAACGAGTACGGAGACGAGTGGTAAAAAGGAGGTCAAGTGAATGATGACTAACACCTGTGTCTGGTTCCAGTGATTGGGGAGAGATGACTGAAAAGCGCCCGCAGATCATTGAGAGAGGAGAGTGAGCGGCAGAGCCGGAGGAGTGCGGAACGCGTGTTTGCCTTATGTGTCTCGACTACAGATTATTTGTTGGTTTACTTTTTCAGTTAATGTCATTAAAAGACACCCTGCTCACCACCCCTGACTTCCTCGTCCCGGGTTTCGGCACCAGTGTAGCGTAGTTCAAGATAGCACAAAGGACCCCTGTGGAGAGGGTGAGTAGCTTCAAGTACCTCGGTAAAGTAAAGTAAAGTCGTGACGTATTGTCAAGTATGGTGACCCATGCTCTGCGTTTAACCCATCCAAGTGCACACACACAGCAGTGAGTAGTGAACAAATGCACACACACACACCGTGAACACACACCCGGAGCAGTGGGCAGCCATGCTGCGGCGCCCGGGGAGCAGTTGGGGGTTCGGTGCCTTGCTCAAGGGCACCTCAGTCATGGTATTGAGGGTGGAGAGAGCGCTGGACATTCCCTCCCCCCACCTACAATTCCTGCCGGCCGGGGGCTCGAACTCGCAACCTTTCGATTACGAGTCCGACTCTCTAACCATTAGGCCACGACTTCCCCACCTCGGTGTAAACATCAAGTACCTCGGTGTAAACATCTCTGAGAACCTGACTTGGACTACACACATCCAAACACAGGTTAAGAAAGCCAGGCAAAGACTGTACCATCTACGACAGCTGAGGAAATTCAGGGTCTCACCAGCAATCCTGAAAACTTTCTATTCAGGGACCATAGAAAGTGTACTGACTCAGTGCATCTCAGTGTGGTATGGAAATAGCTCAAATCAGGACTGCAAAGCACTACAGAGAGTTGTGCGCTTAGCTGAGCGCATCTCAGGGTCTGCTCTCCCCTCTCTGCAGGACATCTACCTCAAACGCTGCAAAAGCAGAGCTGTCAAAACTATCAAGGACTCAAATCACCCTGGTAACCGACTATTCACTTTGCTTCCATCTGCTAAGCGCTTCCGTAGCCTGATGGCAAAAACTGAGAGACTTAGGAGGAGCTTCTTCCCCCAGGCCATCAGGCTCCTAAACTCTAACTCTGTGTCATAACATCACTTGACATAACATCACTTGATAATTTTTTCTACCTCATATGCTGCTATTTAAATGCCCTGTACAACTTTTTTGCACATTCTTTTGCACATTCCTGTTATATTACTATTTATGTCAACAACATACTGACCTGCACATTTATATTTATATTTTTTTATCTTTTATTTTATTCTTTTTAATTTATTTATTTTATTTTTTTTCTTTTCTACTTTCCTTTTTCTTAATATTTGTCTATACAATTGCACTGTCCTTGGAGCGGACCTGACTCACATTTCACTGCTGGTTATACTCTGTAAAATTGTGTATGTGACGAATAAAAATCTTGAATCTTGAATCTTGAATCTTGAGAAACTATGGACTCTCTCTTTTCTAGCACTTTAGATACAGTTGCTCCTTTACGCTTAAGGAAGATCAAAGAAAACAGTCTGACTCCGTGGTATAATGAGCACACTCGCACCCTAAAGAGAGCAGCCCGGAAAATGGAGCGCAGTTGGAGGAAAACAAAACTAGAGGTATTTCGTATAGCTTGGCGGGAAAGTACCCTATCCTACAGAAAAGCATTAAAAACTGCTAGATCTGATTACTTTTCGTCTCTTCTAGAAGAAAACAAACATAACCCCCGGTATTTATGCAATATAGTGGCTAAATTAACGAAAAATAAAGCATCAACAGGTGTTGGCATTCCCCAAGAGCACAGCAGTAATGACTTTATGAACTACTTACTTTCAAGATCGATACTATCAGAGATAAAATTGTAATCATGCAGCAGTCAGCTACAGTATCGCATCAGATGCACTATAGATCCCCTGAGGAACAATTCCACTCATTTTCTACTATAGGAGAGGACGAATTGTATAAACTTGTTAAATCATCTAAACCAACAACACGTATGTTAGACCCTATTCCATCTAAACTACTAAAAGAGCTGCTTCCAGAAGTCATAGATCCTCTTTTGGCTATTATTAATTCGTCATTGTCATTAGGATATGTCCCCAAATCCTTCAAATTGGCTGTAATTAAGCCTCTCATTAAAAAAACACAACTTGACCCCAAAGATCTAGTTAATTACAGACCGATCTCAAATCTCCCTTTTCTGTCAAAGAAAAGGTAGTATCCTCACAAGTATATTCCTTCTTAGGGAAAAATGGTATCTGTGAGGAATTCCAGTTAGGATTTAGACCGTATCATTGGACTGCTCTCATTAGAGTTACAAATGACCTGCTTCTATCATCTGATCGTGGTTGTATCTCTTTATTAGTGCTACTGGATCTTAGCGCTGCGTTCAACACTATCGACCACAACATTCTTTTGAATAGACTAGAACACTTTGTTGGCATTAGTGGAAGTGCCTTAGCATGGTTCAATTTGTACTTATCTGACCGACATCAATTCATAGCAGTGAATGAAGAGGTATCATATCGATCACAAGTGCAGTACGGAGTACCTCAAGGCTCAGTACTAGGGCCGTTACTGTTCACGCTTTACATGTTACCCTTGGGAGATATTATCAGGAGACATGGTGTTAGCTTTCAATGTTATGCTGATGATACTCAGCTCTATATTTCTTCGCAGCCCGGTGAAACACACCAAATTGAGAAACTAACGGAATGCATGGTCGACATAAAAAACTGGATGACGAGTAATTTCTTACTGCTAAATTCTGTAAAAACAGAAGTGTTAATTATCGGACCTAAAAACCCCACATGTAATAACCTAGAACACTATCTAACACTTGACGGCTGCTCTGTCGATTCTTCGTCATCAGTTAGGAACCTAGGTGTGCTGTTTGACAACAATCTTTCATTTGAAAGCTATGTTTCTATCATCTGTAAAACTGTGTTTTTTCCATCTCAAAAACATATCTAAATTGCGACCTATGCTCTCAACGTCAAATGCAGAAATGCTAATTCATGCGTTCATGACCTCAAGGTTAGACTATTGTAATGCTTTATTGGGTGGTTGTTCTGCATGCTTGATCAACAAACTACACCTGGTCCAAAATGCAGCAGCTAGAGTTCTTACTAGAACCAGGAAATATGACCATATTAGCCCGGTTCTGTCAACACTGCACTGGCTCCCTATCAAACATCGTATAGATTTTAAAATCTTGTTAACTACTTATAAAGCCCTGAATGGCTTAGCTCCTCAGTACCTGAGCGAGCTCTTATCACATTATAGTCCTCCACGTCCACTGCGTTCTCAAAACTCTGGCCATTTGATAATACCTAGAATAACAAAATCGACAAAATCGATCCTTTTCCTATTTAGTGCCATAACACACGATGTACTTGTTACATCGTAAGAAGAATGGCATCTACGCTAATATTTGTCTGTTTCTTTCTTATTCTGTTTTTCCGGATCAGATGGTGGATCGGCGGCGGGAGATGATGTCTCTCTGATCGTCGGCGGAGGCCGGGACACCTGGATGAGCCCCGGGGACGTATCCCCAGTGAAGACCTTGACTTAAATGCAATAAAACTAAAACTAAAAATAAAAGAAAATAACTAAAAATATAATAAAATACCTAACTACATAATACTATTATTGTTAGAAATTGTAACAATATAAAATAGAAATAAATACATTTATACATTTTAAATTTTAATTAAAACAATAAGTAAACAATAAATAAACAATTATCTCCTGGCCAGAGCAGAACTGGCCCCCCAACTGAGCCTGGTTTCTCCCAAGGTTTTTTTTTCTCCATTCTGTCACAGAGGGAGTTTTGGTTCCTTGCCGCTGTCGCCTCTGGCTTGCTCAGTTGGGGACACTTAATTTCTAGTGATTATCGTCAATTTGATTTAGCAGATATTATTTAAACTAAACTGATCTAGACAATTTTTATACATTACTGACACTCTATCCTCCAATTGGATACTGTTAAGTGCTTTGACAAAATCTGTATTGTTAAAAGCGCTATATAAATAAAGGTGACTTAACTTGACTTGGCTTGAGACAGTCGTACCATAGGACAATTTTGAGATTTGGCTCAAAAATAAAAAAAATTGATTAACACTGCAGCTTTTATAACAACAGGTCCATATAGGACAAATAAATGTTTAATGATTTACTGCATTTTAAATAACAACAATATTAATTATATTCATTTTTATCTTGTGGGAGAGTGAAAATGACATGTCAGGTCAACAACCTAGAAATTAAATACAATAACAAAGGGTGAAACGGCTGTTAGAGTTCTGATATCACTCTAATATCACACTCTTATCAGCCAATCATATATATATATATATATATATATATATGATTGGCTGATAAGAGTGTGATATTAGAGTGATATCAGAACTCTAACAGCTGTTAGACCTCAACCCAATTAGACCTCAACAGAACACCCTATATATATATACACATTTTGTCATTTAACAGATGCTTTTATCCAAAGCAACTTACAAATGAGGACAATGGAAGCAATCAAAATCAACAAAAGAGCAATGATATGCAAGTGCTATAACAAGTCTCAGTTAGCTTAACACAGTACACATTGTAGAATATCAGAGACTGAATCAGACAAATTTAAGATGCGATCAGAACATTAAAACATGAGGAGCTGGAATTCCAGAGAGGCCCAAGGAAACAGGATGCCGTAAATACGATTCCTAGCTCCAACTAGTCTGAAGCAAGCAAACTAACCAGCAAGCCTCTTTCACAGAACAGCTTACAACCTTGAGACAAAAGAACACTTATTGATAATTCCAATTCAGGAAGGAGACTGTCAAATTTGGGGCAAGTAATCAAGACTGGTGGTCAAAGAGATGACCGTCACATGTAAACCTGTGATAGAAAATCACAAGATACAGACTCTCTTGGGCGGGTCTCCCCCCATACAAGACAAAGACTTAGACTGGAATTCCTTAGGAGACCTTTTAACCTCTCTCTGGTCATCACAGAACATGCCTCTTATTTTCCATAGAACTACACTGTGGCATTACAGATATTTTCTATACTGCCCCTTTGTTTATTTTATTTTTTTTCTATCACCGCCTTCCAAATGATATTATATCTGGATTGGAAGCAGCACTAATTAAGAGGAGGAGTCTATGTGTATATAGTGTGAGGTTTAGAGACCGGAAAGAGGTTGGTCTGACCAGTTACGTACTTTTTGGAGGCAGTCCTTGCGGGTGAATCCGTCGTTTTCGGAGTGTGCGGATTGTGGAGAGGAGGTGGTGCTACCTGTTTAGCCTGTTGCTAAAGGGCATTTCTCTTGGCCAGTGAATGCCTCTTTTTAACATCTGGGATTGAACTGGAGGTTCGAACCATACTCCTATCAAAGGAGCCAAGACCGGCTGCCGCCGCTAATATTCCCGAGTCACTCTTAGCCATCCGTGCTGCCAGCTTGGTCAGTGTTCCACTCACTAGTCACACATACACATTTCACTCATTTATGCATATTTGAAAAGTGTTATTTTGTCTTATTTGGTTTTGCTCAATTAATTCCTTTTTTTTTCTTTTTTTGAATGGAATTGTAGTGCTTGGAGATAATAATAATAATAATAATAAAACCTGTCTAGAATATAAAAACGTTACCTCATTAAAACGAAGAAAATTACGTATTCTTCCTGTAGTTTGTATTTTGTTTTGTCTTCCTCTTGTTTGTATGTAGCGGATGGTTTGGTTGTCCGTTGCTATCCGGGATGAAATTAATATAAAAATGTGGCAGGTATAATATACTTGTCTGGCGCCCGAACAACAATAACTGATTGTGTTTTTTTTGTTTGTTTGTTTTTTTTTTCTCCCTTTGAGGCTTTCGGTCTGAGTCGAATATAGACTGAGTGCAACTCTATTCGTCAACTAGACGTGGTCTTGCGGTTAGGACTCTGCGTCATCACGCGTGTGATCGGGGGTCGATTCCCGCTTCAGATAGTTTTTTTTTTGTGCGTTTAACCTTTGTTATATTTTTGGGACAAGACGACCTCCGTTACAGAAATGGCGCCCGAACAGGGACTTGAACTAAACAAACTGGATATGACCATTTGAAATTTTGTGACTGTAAATTTTGGAAGATGTGTGGAATGTGAATATTTGAATCCATGAACTTTTATGCTCTTGAGGGAATGTATGTGATTATCTGTGATTTTGGAGTGAAAATCTAAATACTGTGGTGTTCTTGAATAACCTTTGTCAATTGAAATCTTGTGAATAAGTTCTTATCAAGGAAATGTGTGGAACTTTTATTTGGGAAATGTATTTGTTGGGTTTTTTCTTTTTTTTTTTTGTTTGGAAAATGCTGTAATTGATTGTAGAGAAGAACTGTTTTCTTTTTATTATTATTTCGCCCCTGTTGCCCCAAATACATACACAGGCCTTGAATTTTTCATTTTTTTTATTTTTTTCCCAACATTTAAAATATTCCCACACATTACAAGACATGGCCACTTCCTCTTCCCCACCTTCCACCTATGTGGATATTGATGCCCCTGATCCCCCTAGTATTTCCACTCCAATTTGGCCACCTCCTGTACCAACTCAGACCCGTTCAGGACTTCCTCCACATGACCCAACTATGTATAACATTTCCACTCCACACAGTTTCGCCTTTCCTGGAACCCAGGTGCGGATGCTCTCCCCTGTTCTTGGAGGCAGCACCCTTGTGCAACCTCTCACTTGGGCCCCACAACATGACAGCATGCAAATTTGTACGTCTTTGGATGGTACATCTTCTTCAATGGCTCAGCATGATCTTCCTGGTATTCTTCCAACCCCTGGGAGGGGAATTCAACAATATAATGCCCATTTGCAAGGTAACTGGGACAATCTGACGGAGTTCATGAAAAGGCAGGAGAAAACTGTAAATGAGCTTACCCAGGTACTGAAGGCCTCATCTTCCCACCATGAGAACCAGATCATCGATCTTGCAGCAAAGGTGGAGACCAACAATCAACAGGTTGTCACCCTAATGACTGCAGCTAAACAACAAGAGGCAGGCGAGACTGACCAATTGATTAAGGCTGTGCAACTGATGATCTCAAAGGAAATTCAAAAAATGGAACAATCCTTCACCTCTGTAGTCCGGGATGAGGTGGAACAGCTACGGGTGGAGTTACAACAGGATATCAAAGCTATTCAACGCACACTTCAGGGTAGCCTTGATTATGTAACCACGAATCTTCAGCAATGTGAAACACAAATTCACAAATGTCGTACTTGTGTAGCCGAACTGCAAAATGATGTCCAAGTGTTCATTGAGGAAAAGGCTGAAGCACAAACAGGAAAAACAACTAAGATTTCTGGTGCACATCCAATAGAGACTGTTTCACCTCTTCTACCAATGCCTCTGGCAAAAAGTGACCACATTAAATTAACATTTCCCACTTTTGGGCGTCCTACTGATGACGCTGACCCCCTGTTGTACTTGACTAAGTGTCAAGATTTTCTGGCTCTACATCCTTTGACGGATGCAGATCTCCTGGCTACCTTCCGCACAGTGTTGCATGGCACTGCACGTGACTGGTGGGAAGTAAGTCGCTCCAATATAACCACTTGGAAGGAGTTTGAGGCTGCCTTCCTCTCTGCTTTTTTGTCTGAGGACTATGAGGACGAGCTGGCTGAACGTGTCCGCACTAGAGTTCAAGGGGAGAAGGAATCAGTAAGAGATTTTGCATTCACTTATCGAGCACTGTGTAAAAGATGGAAAGCCACGTTAACAGAAAACGAGATTGTGAAAATGATCCTAAAAAATATTAAGCCTTACCTTGCAAGCCAGCTGCGCAGTCGTGTTAACACTGTCGAAGATCTGGTTAGACTCGGACACCAACTGGAAAAAGACCATGAAGAACAGCTTCGGTATGAAGGTCGTGTGGGCTTTAAACAACAAGCCAATTCACAAAAACACTTATCCAACCGATCTGCTGAGAAACCGTCTGTTCAATGTTGGAGATGTAATGGACCACATCCTCCAGGCAACTGCCCAATGTATGGACATCCACCTTCCCAGCAGTCTTCTGGTCAACAACATTTCACACAAGGAAAATATTCTCATCACTCTGCAAAGTCAGGAGGACGACCATCCAATAATAATGTGGCAGCCTCTGAAACACCTCAGACACAAGCTGAAACTCAGATTTTAACCCCTTCACAATCAAATGCATTCATGACCATACCACAACAATTAGTAGTTCCAATTCGCATTGAATCCTGGTTGGGGAAAGCGATTGTGGATACTGGAGCAAGCTACACGTTAATTCACGAAAGTCTTATGAAGCAAATTATAACCCCTGTTCAGCTTCAACCGTGGTCAGGTGGTCCTCTCTACCTGGCAAATGGCAAAGCTGAGAGTCCTTTAGGATGGATAAACATTAATATTCATCTGCACAATAAAGCCATTACAGTACCTGCTGTGGTCCTCCCTTCTCAAGCTCTTGCTTATGCCATCATCTTGGGTTTGGACTTCATCTTTTTCAGTGGCCTGCAAATTAATGTAAGTGAACACAAATATTCTTTCAAGTCTGAACCTACTGTAGAACATCCATTTCAACCTGGAAATGCCAGTGAACCGCTGGTGACTTTGTCAACAATGAAGGAAGAGAAAAGAACCAGAAAACTAAATTTGACCTTGTTAAGTGCTGTTCCTCCTCCTCAACCTTCCTTGACCATGTTACAAATTGACAGCGTGGACGATGCAACATTAATTAAAGATGCCGTAAGTAAAGCACATCTACCTACGGAAGGAAAGCAACAACTATTTCAGATCCTAGAACGCAACTCACGAGTATGTACTCACCGAACTGGGCGAACAGATGTCCTGCAACATCGCATCTATACCACCTGCCAGGTTCCTATCAAGCAACGGCCATATCGGTTATCACCTGTCAAACAAGCAGCAATGGAGGAACAATTGGAGGTAATGTTGAAAGAAGGAATTGTGGAGCCATCACATTCTGCTTGGGCCTCACCGGTAGTTCTGGTTCCAAAGAAAAATGGAAAGTTAAGGTTCTGTGTAGACTACCGTAAAGTCAATGCAACTACAGAAAATGATGCTTACCCTCTCCCAAACATCACGGAGATCCTAGAATCACTCTCTGGGGCATCCGTTTTCTCTACCATAGACCTCAACAGTGGTTATTGGCAAGTGATAATGGACAATGATAGTAAAGCCAAGACTGCTTTTATTGTGTCTGCAGGTCTATATCACTTCAATGTTATGCCTTTTGGGTTAAAAAATGCACCTGCCACCTTCCAGAGGCTGATGGAGACAGTCCTGGGGGAGCTAAGAAAGAAAATCTGCTTTGTCTATATTGACGACATTATTATTTATTCTCCCTCAGTGGCCCAGCACTTCAGTGACCTGAAAACTGTTCTTCACAGGCTGGATACTGCCGGGTTGACTATTAACTTGAAAAAGTGCAATTTCTTTCTTCCAGAAATCACCTTTTTGGGACATGTGGTGAGTAATAAGGGCATCACAGCTGATTCAAGTAAAGTTGAGGCCATTCGTGCCTTTCCTGCTCCCAACACCTTGAAGGAAGTTCAGAGGTTCTTGGGATTAGCCGGTTGGTACCACCGGTTCGTGCCAAATTTTTCTAAAATTGCTGAGCCCCTAAATTCCTTGAAAAAAAAAGGACAGAGGTTTAAATGGACGACACAGTGTCAACAAGCGTTTGACCAGTTAAAAGCATGCCTTACCTCGCCCCCCATTCTTGGCCACCCCGATCTTCAAGTTCCTTTCATCGTATATACAGATGCTAGTGATACTGGACTGGGTGCCATTCTCACGCAGAGGAAAGATCCAGGTAGGGAGGAGGTTATTGCATATGGCAGTCGAACATTAACTGGAGCAGAGAACAACTACACGGCAACCGAAAAAGAGTGTCTGGCAGTTATATGGGCCTTAGAAAAGTGGCAACATTACCTTGAATACAAACTTTTCACGGTTGTCACAGACCATTCTGCTCTGCAATGGGTCATGGGATCCACTAAAACTAACAGTCGCCTCATCCGATGGGTTCTGAGACTGCAAAAATTCAACTTCGTTATTGAATACCGTAAAGGGAAATTAAACGTCGCTCCTGATGCTTTGTCAAGGTCATCAGTCACAGCAAATTCTCCCATTACCGCAATTTATGCCAAGCAACAAATGGATCAACATCCAGAGCTTCCGGTGACAGATATTGTCTTGTGGGAGGAACAACATAAAGACTGTGAAATAACAAAGTTATTACAAGCAGTAGCAGAAGAACAAAGCCCTCAGATGGAACAATACGAAGTGGTAGAGGACAAATTGTATCACAAAACTCACCTGAAGAATAATCAGATACACTATAGAGTGTATGTTCCCAGCACTCTCCGGCAATCTCTCCTTCAGCACTATCATGCACATCCCTTGAGTAGCCATAGAGGAATTTATAAGACCTATAAGCGGCTCCAGGAAGTAGCGTTTTGGCCAGGGATGTGGACTGATGTGAAACATCATGTCAGGGAATGTGTGAAATGCCAAACCCTTCGGCACGATAACCAGAAACCTGCAGGGAAACTCCAATCAGTTACCACCACTAAACCAAACGAAATGTTGGGAGTTGATATTATGGGTCCACTACCCCGGAGTACACAGCAAAATGTGTACTTGCTGGTTTTTGTTGATTATTACTCACGATGGGTTGAGTGTTTCCCCATGCGTCATGCCACCGCTCAAAATATTGCAACAATTTTCAGAAAAGAAATCTTAACTCGTTGGGGGGTTCCAGACTTCATTCTTTCTGATAGAGGCACCCAGTTTGTCTCATCTGTGTTCAGAGAAGTATGTGAAAAATGGAGAGTGACACCAAAGTTAACCACAGCATATCACCCTCAGACAAATATGACTGAACGTGTGAATAGAACTCTCAAAAGTATGATTGCGTCATATGTGGATGACAACCACAACAAATGGGACCAGTTCTTACCAGAGATGAGATTCGCCATTAACTCTGCCATCCAGGAAACCACTGGAGTTACTCCAGCAGAATTGCAGCTTGGAAGGAAACTGAGAGGGCCAATGGATAAAATTCTGCACGGTCCAAATCTCACTCCTGACACCACCTCCTATGATGTAATCTCTCACATACAACAACTGCAATCTCAAGTTAAAGAGAGTTGCAGAAAAGCCCAACATCGACAACTCCGGAACTATAACAAAAAAAGACGAGACACAACTTTCAAGATCAAAGACAGGGTATGGCTTCGAAACTTTCCGCAATCTAGTGCACAAAACAAGTTTAGTGCCAAATTGGCACCAAAATGGAAAGGGCCTTACCGGGTTCTGAAGTCACTGGGACCTTTGAATTACCACATTGCGTTGGAGGCAACTGGAGAAGATGTGCGCACTGCACATGTGTGCAATCTTAAAATGTGTTTTCCCACAGCTGAGCAGTTGGAGGACCAAGCAAGGAAAGTAATTCAAGACATCTTTCAAGAAACCTCAGATGAGGAGGAATTCTTAGGTTTTTGATTCTTTTCTCCTAACAACCATGGGTTGTTTCATCCTGGGGGGGAGAATGTGGCATTACAGATATTTTCTATACTGCCCCTTTGTTTATTTTATTTTTTTTCTATCACCGCCTTCCAAATGATATTATATCTGGATTGGAAGCAGCACTAATTAAGAGGAGGAGTCTATGTGTATATAGTGTGAGGTTTAGAGACCGGAAAGAGGTTGGTCTGACCAGTTACGTACTTTTTGGAGGCAGTCCTTGCGGGTGAATCCGTCGTTTTCGGAGTGTGCGGATTGTGGAGAGGAGGTGGTGCTACCTGTTTAGCCTGTTGCTAAAGGGCATTTCTCTTGGCCAGTGAATGCCTCTTTTTAACATCTGGGATTGAACTGGAGGTTCGAACCATACTCCTATCAAAGGAGCCAAGACCGGCTGCCGCCGCTAATATTCCCGAGTCACTCTTAGCCATCCGTGCTGCCAGCTTGGTCAGTGTTCCACTCACTAGTCACACATACACATTTCACTCATTTATGCATATTTGAAAAGTGTTATTTTGTCTTATTTGGTTTTGCTCAATTAATTCCTTTTTTTTTCTTTTTTTGAATGGAATTGTAGTGCTTGGAGATAATAATAATAATAATAATAAAACCTGTCTAGAATATAAAAACGTTACCTCATTAAAACGAAGAAAATTACGTATTCTTCCTGTAGTTTGTATTTTGTTTTGTCTTCCTCTTGTTTGTATGTAGCGGATGGTTTGGTTGTCCGTTGCTATCCGGGATGAAATTAATATAAAAATGTGGCAGGTATAATATACTTGTCTGGCGCCCGAACAACAATAACTGATTGTGTTTTTTTTGTTTGTTTGTTTTTTTTTTCTCCCTTTGAGGCTTTCGGTCTGAGTCGAATACAGACTGAGTGCAACTCTATTCGTCAACTAGACGTGGTCTTGCGGTTAGGACTCTGCGTCATCACGCGTGTGATCGGGGTTCGATTCCCGCTTCAGATAGTTTTTTTTTTGTGCGTTTAACCTTTGTTATATTTTTGGGACAAGACGACCTCCGTTACAACACAGAGACAATCTTTTCATATGCACTAAAATCATCTTAAAAGGACTTATGAATTATTTCTCTGCATAGAAATAACCTATATTATGTTTGTAACCCACACATTAGATTATCATGTTTTAATCAAATATTATGTATGGTTTTTTTAATCACTGTTGAATAGCTGAAGGATTCAGATGTGTGTTTGGTATGTATGAGTTTGAAAAATCATGCTTTAAATGTTTCTTCCAATCAATTCTTTGTCAAATGCATCATAGTCTTGTTATAGAAATCATGTTCAAAAGTGTACTTAGCAAGAGCCTGTAAAGTTCGGACCTCTGACTGAACAGATAACATGTTGATTTATTGATTGGGTGGAGGAACAGAGCAACACCCCAAGCAAGGACAATATCTAATTGGTCAAGACATCCAGATGGGATGGTCTGAAAGCAGAGTTTAAAAACTCAGGACACAAACTCCTAGTCCCCTTCTCCTCTTCTTCTCTTTTGCCACTGCGTTTTGACGCTGCTCTTTGAGCGTGCTCTGGCCTACGTGCCAGCTGCCACCACAATGAGAAGAAAAACCACCTAGTCTCTTTTCATCCTTTTATCCTTTTATTTTAGTTTCTTTTCTTTTCCGTTGCGAGTTTCGTGTTCTCAGTTTAAGTTTTGCCGCCACGCCTCGTCTCCGAGTTCAACTCGAGTCTGTGTCACAAGTTAATGTCTTAATCTGCCAGTCTTGTTACTGTGCTATGTAATAGTGTTTTCATTTTTAATGAAATAATTTTTAATGATTTTAATATTCAGGCTCGTTATACGGCTCGTTCAGTGAATCGCCGTAACAGTGAGTCTGTTCAAATTCCCTATAAAATCATAAATGATTCCCTTTGAGCTAAATTAAACTATTTCTTTAAATGACATATTAATATTACGTTTTTACGTTACAACATAGCAATATTTATTTTTTATTTTTTATTTTTTTTTCATTATATGATAAATTAAAAGAAAACAGATAGAATAGAAAAAGAATAGAGCAAACTAGTGTTAGAGGCCTTAACATAGAAATATACACACATATATATATATATATATATATATATATATATATTGTGACGAGTCGGCTGCCTCCCCCCTGTCCATCATCACCACCCCGTCCCATATTCGCCGCCCTTCACCAGGCTCCCGACAGGAGTGGGTGTGTGAGAGAGGAGGGGCGCTGAAACAGCCAGGGCTGGCGGCGTGTGATGAGGCGCACCTGACGTGAATAGAGCCTCATCACCGCCGCCGTTAAATGCCGAACGCGCCTCTCCTCGTGAGACCGGTCTCTTCCCGTGCATGCACGCTGGTGTCCTCGTGGGTCCAGGAAGGGAGCGTCGAGGAGGACTGCCGCACCCGTTAGGCGGCTGACGGGCCAGGATGCCGGGCCGCCGAATCCCCCAGAAGCGCCGGGATGCCCGAAGATGGACGAAGCCGCGCAAGAGACGCCGCCGCCACTCGCTCCCAGCCCCGAGAGGGGAGCGCGTGCGGCCACCGGACTCCGCCCCTTCCCTGGACCCTTCCCTCCTGAACACTGCCCTCCTGCACAGCCCCGCAGCACGACGAGGACACCAGATCCCAGTTTATTTTGGACACTCTTCCCCCTTTGGACACTTTATTTTGATATATTGTTTAATAAAAACCTCTCCGAGGCTTGACGCCACGCCCACTGTGTCTGTCGTTGGCTCCTCCCGCCACAATATATATATATATATATATATATAAATAATTGACATATAATACAAAATCATTATATATATATATATATATATATATATATATATATATATAATGTGTGTGTGTGTGTGTGTGTGTATAATGAATTTGTGTTATTTGTCAATGTATTTAAATTATGTAATATACATCAATTATAATAGTATGCATTGTTTTTGTTGTACTACAATGTATTTATATTTGTATATAAATACATTGTAGGCTATTATTATTAAATAAAATTAATTTATTTGACACAATACAACCATGTGAATAAACCACTTTAAAACAAGAATAAACAGATCATTGATTCTTTAGTTTATTCATTGTTATTGCTGGTATTGATTAGTGATGTAATAATTTATTAAATATTTCTGAAAGGAAAAGTCAAGTCAAGGCAATATTATTTGTATAACGCTTTTAACAATGCAAATTGTGTCAAAGCAGCTTTACATCGGTTTGATATATAGCTGGGTGGCTTTATATCAGCTTTACAGTATTTAGATGGGAAATAGTTTGTCGAAATAGTGTCATTCTCCTCTGGCCAGACAAAATCAGCAGTTTAAATCTAGGCTAAAGCAGAATCAGATTGTGCAAAGGACTCATCTGGTTCCTGTGGTCTTGTCCCGATGGGCGTCTTGGAGACAGGGTCTTCACTGGGGATCAGTCTCTGGGGCTCATCTAGGTGTCCTGGCTGTAGAGGTCATCTCTAGGTGCTGATCCACCATCTGATCTGGATACAGTCTGGATCTGGGTGGCTACGGTGACCTCGGAATAAAAAAGAAACAGACTAATATTAGCGTAGATGCCATTCATCTAACGATGTAACAAGTACATCGGGTGTTTTGGCAAGTGTTCCCGGTTCCGGTTGACCTAATTAATGCAGACAGCTGGAGTTTGTTTATTAAACGTCCAGATCAACCACCCAATAAAGCATTACAATAATATAACCTCGAGGTCACGAATGCATGAATTAATGTTTCTGCATTTGACATTGAGAGCATAGGTCGTAATTTAGATATATTTTTAAGATGGAAAAATGCAGTTTTACAAATGCTAGAAATATGCTTTTCGAAGGAAAGATTGCTATCAAAAAGTATGTCTAGTTTCCGAGCTGATGATGAAGAATTTACAGAGCAGCCGTAAAGTATTAGACAGTGATCTAGGTTATTACATGCAAAAGTTTTTGGTCCAATAATTAACACCTCTGTTTTTTCAGAATTTAGCAGTAAGAAATTGCTAGTCATCCACATTCTGATATCAACTATACATTCCGTTAGATTTTGAAATTGGTAAGTTTCATCAGGTCGTGAAGAAATATAGAGCTGGGTATCATCAACATAACAGTGAAAGCTAACGCCATGTTTCCTAATGATATCTCCCAAGGGTAATATGTAAAGCATGAAAAGTAAGGGGCCAAGTACTGAGCCTTAAGGTACTGCATACTGCACTTGTGATTGGTATGATACCTCTTCATTTACTGCCACAAATTGATGGCGGTCAGATAAGTACGATTTGAACCATTCCAGTGCACTTCCTCTAATGCCTCATTTTCTAGTCTATTTAAACGAATGTTGTGGTCGATAGTGTCAAACACGGCACTAAGATCCAGTAGCACTAATAGAGAGATACAACCACGATCAGATGATAAAAGCAGGTCGTTTGTATCTCTAAAGAGAGCAGTCTCAGTAATATGAAATGGTTTAAGACCTGACTGGAAATCCTCACATATATCATTTTTCTCTAAGAAGGAACATAGTTGTGATGATACTACCTTTACTAATATCTTTGATAGAAAAGGGAGATTCGAGTCTTTAATTCGGTCTTTAATTAATTGGATGGATTCACAGGAGACGAGTCTGAATAACACGGGCCGTGCTATTCAGGCTCTAGTGACGCAGGTGTCCGAGCACTTTGCTCTGTAACTGCGAACATTCGGGGCCGAACAGAGCAAGGTGGCGTTCGTGCTGACGCTACTGACTGGAAAAGCGGCACTATGGGGAACAGCGGTGTGGGAGAACCAGGATCCATGCTGCGCCTCGTTCCAGGCACTATCTGATGAAATGAAGCAGGTATTCGATCGTGCCGTCGCGGGGAGGGAGGCGGCCAGGATACTCGCCGATCTCCGCCAGGGAGAGAGATCAGTATCGGACTATTCCATCGAGTTCCGGACCCTGGCGGCAGAGTGTCGCTGGAACGAGGAGGCACAGTGGGACATGTTCCTGCATGGGCTGGCTGACCGCATCCAAAAGGAGATCTACGTCCTGGACCTCCCCACTACACTCAATGGGCTCGTTGAGCTGGCACTAAGGGTTGACGCATGACTCAATAGAGTGGAACAACGCGCCCCTACCAGCCGAGCCCCTGGAGGAGCGGCGAGTCAGCGGTTCAGCGACGGGGACATGGTCAGCCCCACCTACGATCACGAACCCATGCAGGTAGGGCGGGCTCGGCTTTCCCGGGAGGAGAAGGAAAGGCGGAGATCCCAGAGCCTCTGCCTATACTGTGGAGGGGCGGGACATTACCTTAACAACTGCCCAGTAAAAGGCCAAGCCCGATAGTAACTTTGAGGCTACTATCGGGTGGAATCTCCGCCGAGAAGACCTCATCACCATCATCGACCCTCTTTCCAGTAAGACTGAGATGGACAACACACTCACGGGACTGTCAGGCACTACTGGACTCTGGGGCGGAAGGTAATTTCTTGGACTACACATTCGCACTTAAACTTCGGATCCCCATCAAACCACTCACACACAAGATTTCCGTCCACGCCCTCAACGGTCATGTATTACCCACCATTTCCTTTACCTCTGGACCCGTCACCCTCATCACGTCAGGCAATCACACTGAAACCATCTCCGCCTTGATCATGGACTCTCCCCTTGCACCTGTTGTCCTCGGTCACCCCTGGCTCATCCGTCACAATCCTAAAATAGACTGGCACCAGAGATCCATTGTAGCTTGGAGCAAGAGTTGTTTTGAGTCCTGTCTTGTGTCTGCCTGTCCGTCGATTTCTGTTTCTATTTTTCAGGAGGAGGCGGTGGATTTGTCTAACGTGCCCGCAGAGTACCAGGACCTGAGGGAAGTGTTCAGTAAGTCTCGAGCAGCTTCTCTTCCTCCGCATCGTCCTTACGACTGTGCCATAGATTTACTGCCAGGTACGTCTCCGCCTAAGGGCAAGTTATATTCGCTTTCTGTTCCAGAAAGGGAGGCTATGGAGAAATATATTTCTGATTCTCTAGCATCTAAGTTCATCCGCCCTTCCTCTTCTCCTGCTGGGGCGGGGTTCTTTTTTGTGGGGAAGAAGGACGGGTCTCTGCGTCCTTGCATTGATTACCGGGGGTTGAACAACATCACGGTTAAGAATACTTATCCTTTGCCGTTGATGTCTTCAGCTTTCGAGAGGTTGCAGGGAGCGTCTATTTTCACAAAATTGGATTTACGTAATGCTTATCATTTGGTCCGCATAAGGAGGGGGGATGAGTGGAAGACTGCTTTTAACACCCCCAGGGAGCACTTTGAATATTTGCTTGTCCTGTCCAACTCCCCGGCGGTCTTCTCGTCAATGACGTGCTGCGAGATATGGTAGATCAGTTCATATATGTCTACCTGGATGACTTATTGATTTTTTCTTCTTCTCTCCAGGAACATGTGCAGCACGTCCGGCGAGTGCTTCAGAGGTTGCTAGAGAATGGGCTTTTTGTCAAGGCGGAGAAATGCGCTTTTCATGCATAGTCTGTTCCTTTTTTAGGGTACATAATTTTGTCTGAGAGAGTGCGCATGGATCCTGAAAAGGTTAAGGCTGTGGTGGAGTGGCCAAGTCCAGATTCCCGTAAGGCCCTACAGAGGTTTCTGGGGTTCGCCAACTTCTACCGGCGTTTTATTGGCAACTTCAGCCAACTAGCTGCGCCTCTGACTGCCTTGACCTCCCCCAGAACTACGTTCAGGTGGTCTAACACAGCTGAGGCTGTGTTTACCAAACTGAAAGGCCGCTTTGTTTCAGCCCCCATCCTCATAGCCCCTGATTCCTCACGTCAGTTTGTGGTGGAGGTCGACGCGTCAGAGGTGGGGGTAGGCGCAGTGTTATCCCAGCGTTCTTCCACAGACGACAAGATACATCCCTGCGCGTTTTTATCCCATCGTTTATCACCGGCCGAATGTAATTACGACATTGGTAACAGGGAGTTGTTGGCAGTCAAGCTAGCGTTGGAGGAGTGGCGTCACTGGTTGGAAGGGTCGGGGGTACCTTTTATTGTCTGGACCGATCACAATAACCTAGAATATATTAGAACTGCCAAAAGATTGAACCCCAGGCAGGTTCGGTGGGCACTTTTTTTTCGGTCGTTTTGATTTTTCTCTCTCGTACCGCCCGGGTTCCAAGAACATCAAACCCGACTCTTTATCGCGCATTTTTGACCGTTCCGAATGCCCGTCTACTCCCGAGTGCATTTTACCTGAGACGCTTTTTGTCTCCGCTCTCACATGGTAGGTCGAGTCGAAGGTCAAGGTGGCCTTAGAAGGGGTAACGCCTCTGCCCGGTTGCCCACTGAATTGGTTATTTGTGCCTGAGGGTTTACGGTCAGACGTTATTCAGTGGGGGCATTGTTCCAACGTGGCTTGTCATCCAGGAGTCAATCGCACCAATTCTTTGGTTAAGCAACGATTCTGGTGGCCACGTATGGCTCGTGACGTTCACAGTTTTGTTTTGGCTTGCTCGGTTTGTGCCACTGGTAAGACTTCCAATCGACCCCCAGATGGGCTACTTCAACTGCTGCCCGTCCCTTCGAGACCCTGGTCCGCCCTCCGCCCTCTCAGGGCAACACGGTCGTTTTGACCGTGGTGGACCGGTTCTCGAAGGCGGCCCATTTCATCCCCTTGCCCAAATTACCCTCAGCCAAGGAGACAGCGTTGACAGTCGTAAACCACGTCTTTCGCTTACATGGCCTCCCGGTGGACGTGGTCTCCGACAGGGGACCCCAGTTTGTGTCCAAATTCTCTTATTGATGATTACAATCGACAGGTAGGTGAACCTGGGAATGCCAGGAGGCGTTCTTAGGAGAGGGGTACTGTCACGGTTCACTAATTCATTGCTTCCTTCTCGTTCCGTGTTATTGTCATGTGCGTGTGTGTTGATGTGGGTGTGAGCGTGACCGAGGCATCACCACTGATCAGCGCTCAGCTGAGCCTCGTTTGCAGTGCCAGCTGCAGCTCATTCACGCACCTTTAAAGATTCACCAGTTTCTCTCTCCTTTGCCAGATCGTTGTTTGATGTCTTCCTGTGTGGTCACAAGTTTCCCGTTCCCGTCGGTGTTCTATGTTCCGGATTCACTCTGCACCCACGGATTTCTCTCATCACTTCCATTCATCTGTGTTGTCCATCGAGGGTCCTGCGTCACTCACAATCATCCTGTTCTTATCTGTGTTGTACTCTCTGGCTAGTCCATTCAGATCGTTTCCTGAGGTAATATATCCTTTAAAATGGCACATGAATTCCTTAAATTAAATTATTTTACATCCATTTTGGTGTTAATTTGATTTATTGTTGTTTTTCCTTTGTTGTTTTGCTGTTGTGTTGATTACAGCGAGCAGTACATGGAACTAAGTCTGTATAATGACGCGTAATGTACCCATTAAGATGGTCACTGACAAATGTAATCAGCCATCAATAATTAAACAAATAGTTATGAAAATAAATAGTAAAAGTAAAAAATATAGCCCAGGAAATAACATTAAGGTAACTTATTCATGTAATTATGATTTCTCTTGACTGTATATTTAATCAGCAATTAAATTCATACAAACCTATGTAATATTTGACGTGTTTACATGATACATGTTTTTTTTCCCTCCCTTTTCCATTCTCAGATATTATACCATATTAAATCATTTAGTTTTAACTTTAGTTTTAAACCATTAACACAATGTTTGTCTTATCTCTTTTGAGTATTGATTGCTATCTAGTCCTGATTGCAGTTTCTAGCTCCAGCCCCAATCCTGTACTGCTGAAGCAGCTGATCAAGGTCTTCAGGATTACCACAAACTGCCAGGCAACTTGTGGACAGACTGGAGATAAACTCTGCAAAAAAAAAAAAAATATTTGTATTGATATATGCAATATTTCACTGATATTCATTGATTTTCCCTCTTTTTCTCAATTCGGTTTGTGTCAGCTGCAGATAAAGAGCCAATAGGTTGCTACATCTTTTGTCATGTAAGTACATTTAAATTTATTTAAACCTGCATATTCATGGATCGAGTTTAAAGTCATTAGTAATTTCTTAAAGGGCCCGTTTTTCCAAAAATGAAAGTTCTGTCATCATTTACTCACTCTCTTGTTGTTTCAAACTTGTATTACTTACTTACTTACTGTATTACAATAATAAGCCATTTTCATCTGTGACTCAGACATCTTCTTGGGACATAGTCTCAAATCGAACGAACACCATAACGCAAGTTTACACAGTAAAAGTGGTTAAATTGCCAGAATATAACTTAACCTTGTGTTAACACCATTTTTAACTATGTACACAATAATGCCTAATGTAGCTGAAGTGGGAAAAAATTAACAACACACATATTGGATACGTTACATGTGGTGTTATGGCTTATGGGTTTGTGTGCTTGTGCGTAGACAATGACTTACTTCTTGCGTTGTCGTCCCGGCGGAAGGTGTGCCAACAGGTGATTCGGTCGTGCCATTAAACTGCCTTGTTGTTTTTGCCATGGCTATATGATGCTAAATGCAGAATGGATGTCAAGGACTGCGCGCACAGATCTACGGCCAATGTTGAATCCATCGTTTATATTTTTCCTACGAATCTTTGAGGTAAGATGCACTAAACATGAGTGGAATGAATTTGCACCGCAGCGACCCCACACCTTGATACACCTTGACAAGAATAGCATGTATAGTTATCTTTATTGAAGTGAATTAGGTTCAAATCGCCGTCATGCATGAATTAATTATATTTTTAATAATCCAAGATGATCACATTACACAAAACTGAAATTGCACGTCAAAATAACACATTGTCAATATTTTTTGAGACCCCTCAAAATTTCACAAATCAATGTTTTCAGGGGAGCCCATGTCTTATTAAGGGGAGCCGAGCTCCCCCTAGCTCCCCCGTAGTTCGCACCCTGTATACCCGATTAAAGGGCTAAAACCCCCGATTCTCATCTATCATACTCATAAATATATCATCATCAACAGATAATCACCTTTCGGCTGAGTTGATATTGGCAGAAGTCTCCCGTCCTTTCCCCCGGTGTCCGTCCAGGCTCAGTCAAGTTCGGGCCTCTTGGAACTCGTATTAAGGATTTATTCAGGTTCTGATAACTAGTTATTATTTATTAATCACTCAGAGACTTGTTTAGAACGGTTAACGAATCACCAACACAATGGTTTCGTTTAATTAAAAACAATAACTCATAAGCAAATAACAAAAGTAACAACGAGTAAAAGATCTTCACCACGAATGTTGGCCACGTACATTCATTGTTTCAGCATTTTATAGCCTTGCATATCATTTGTCAGGGTTCTGTCACTTCGGTCTAGTTTATTCATGGTTTTGTGACAGAGCTCTGACACTCCCTTCTTGTCTTGTTTTCTGGTGAGCGCGCGGCTTCGAATGTGCTCGAGACGCGCGCTCTTTCGTCTTCGTGCTCTGTTTCATGTTCTGGCGTGGTGTTCGGATCCCGGCACTCCTGTCTTGTTCAGGTTCAGTTCTGGTTTCGTGTCGGGGTTCGGACACTCACGCTCCAGGTTTGTTCTCGCTGTGGGAGCGTGCGATTTCGAGTTCGCTCGGGCCGCGCGCTCCTCTGTGTGTGTGTGTTTTGTTTGGCACGCGGTTCGGTGTCGGCCGCGTGCTTTTTCTTGTTATTGCTCTGTGTTGTACGCAGCTTGTGTTTTTTCACGGGCTGCGTGCTTTCATGTTTGTTTGTTTTTTGTGAGCACGCAGCTTATGAGTCTCCTCATTAGCTGCATGTTCGTGTCCTGTTTTGCATATGGCTAGTGATTTTGTTTTGCTGGCCATGTGCTTTTTTTTTGTTTTGTGTGAGCATGTGGCTTGTCTTGTTTGGTTCGCTATGGCATGTGCTCTCATGTCAATTGTCTTGACCCCACCCACCTTGTTTCCTGATTATTGATTAATTTGCCCCAACTGTGATTACTTGTTTCCCTCCTCATATGCTCCCTTTATTTGCTCCTTGTGTTTGCAGTCCTGTCCCGGTTCGTCGTCGATCTTACCCTGTGCGAAGCCTTGCCTTGTCCAGCCTTGTAGTTTTTGTTTGTTGATTTTATTTTATAATTAATAAAGCCCTATTTCCTCCTGCAAGTGAGTCCTCGATCTCATCCCTTCACCACACCTGACATCATTTGCATTAATCACATAACAAAACCTCTCATCACTTTCCCCTCTTCTCCCCCTGCCTGTGTTTGCCTGAAATGTAACCTTTGCTACAGAAGGGTCGGAAGTTCAACAGAAAAAATTATAACATCTTCAGATAGCAAGCATGCATATTGCTATTTTAAACTATAAGGAAAGCGGCAACACCTTAGAAAACATATACAAATCTTGTATACACTTGTCTGAACCACCATATCACACCTCTAGCAGGTGCGAGTAACACTAAGTCTTGGTCTCAGCTAGAAATTCCATTTTGCAAACAGGTTGCAAAATGCATCTCCTAGTTTCGACCACTCTCTTACAAAACAAACAAAATAACCACATAACAATTGTAACCACAAAGCAATCGATAATCGTGCTCTTAAATATACAGCACATACTTTCTTGGTATAGCATCTAGCATTAACATGTCTATAATGGGAGTTTGAAGTTCTATTGTTTCCAATTCATTTGTTACCATCTGCAATTCAGCTGAAAAATCATACAACTTAAGTATTTCCCTCATTAACTTCATTATTCTTTTATTCACCAATTCCTGTTTCTTCCTTAACTTCAGGATGGCTCTCATTTTGAAGAAGATCTTTTGTTTAACTTCAGGATGGCTCTCATTTTGAAGAAGATCTTTTGGTCCTCCAGTTCCCTTTTAGGTCTGCCTCCTTCGTTCCTTCTTCTTCTGTTTCTTGACCTTCTTATCCTGGAGACGTTGTAGTACCTGTACTAAAAGATCATTAAAATCAATTTCTATCTTATCTGACCGGTTTTTTTTACTGTTCTCGGCTGGGGATAGATCAGGAGATCGCATATCGTTTATGGCAGGAAATCCGTCACCCTCTCTCGTGATGTCCTGATCGTATTCCCTAGTAAATTGGCCATCTACAGGTAGTTTATCTTCTATACATTTCATGAGAGCTATGCCCATTCTCTTGCTCATAATTTTTTTCTCTATGTACACATCAAAAACATCCCTACGCTTCTTGCGGAATGTTATTTCTACAAATTTTCTCATTTCCCAATTAGAAAGTGGGTATGGCTTTTTGGGGTTATCGTGCAAAAGGCACTCATCGAGGTCTCCATCCTTCTCCACAAAAGCTCGCAGCGCCGGCCAGGAAAAACAAACTCGCTCTATGGTTTTTGGACGATATAAAACCGCATTGACAAACCATCCGAGGGTCCATCCTGCCTCCCGTCTCCTGGACCATTACTGCAAGGGCCTGCAGAAAAATATGGGACCGTCTATGAAAGCCAAGCCGAAAACTCCTGTACTCACAATTGTTTCTTATTTTTTAAATACTTTGCCATCCCAAACTTCTTTTTGTTGCTTTTCCAAATATTCAAATAGTTGAAATACTATCATTGACCGTCCGGTCACCTCGCTGGGCTGTTCATATTGTCGCCCTATCACGCATAACCTGACCCACCACGGAATTTGGTAAACACCATTTTCATCTTTTTGCAATTCACATTCAGTAAAACCGTTCATTCGTAATTGCCGTTTCTCATTTAGTTTCTTTCTTGCGGTCATAGAGTGTACCTGGCTCCATATGGGATCCTCTTTTCCCAGTTTGTCAGTTACAGTATAATTCAGTATTCTCATACATTTAGGGCAATATAGTTGACAATGAATTATTTCAAAACATAATCTCCTGGTAGAACTCCCGCACCCATAGCAAATTTTCTTCTGTCTGTGTTTCCTCCTGATTTGCTCAGCGCATCTGGTTGCATCACAAATAATTAGATTTAGCTCGTGAAGTCCCACCAGCTCCTGAAAATCAGGCAAGAAATGGATGGGCTGAGTTTACGTTTGTCACTCTTATACAGCATTCTATACATTGTTTGATTTTCTTATTCATTTTATCCCATCTATTCATTAAAATTAATATCCCTAACAAAAGAATATCAACGTTTTGTAAATAACCCCCTATCAGAAATGCAATTAAAGTCACAGATCCTACAACTATCCACAGCTGCATTGTGCTTCACTGAAACCTGGCTGAGTGAAAACATCCCGGATAACATGCTTCATTTGCCGGGATATCAGCTGTTCAGATCAGACCGCATCACGGAGCTAACGGGGAAAACGAGAGGTGGTGGACTATGTTTCTACATAAATGAAGGTTGGTGTTCAGATGTAACAACTCTGAAGAAGATGTGTTCTCCTAATTTGGAGGCCTTCTTCATAAACTGTAAGCCGTTCTATTCACCCCGAGAGTTTTCCTCCTTCATTCTCGTGAATGTGTACGTGCCTCCGGACGCGTGCGTGAGCGCCGCGATGCAACAGCTGGCCGAACAAATATCTGAAACAGAGCAAAGGTACCCGGACTCTTTTTTAATCATTCTTGGAGATTTTAATAAAGCAAATCTCTCCCGCGAACTGCCAAAATACAGACAGCACGTTACATGTCCCACCAGAGACAGTAATATATTGGATCATTGTTACACAATAATTAAAGATGCATATCACTCTGTCCCACGGGCAGCTCTGGGGCTCTCTGATCACTGTTTGGTTCATCTCATACCGACCTATAGGCAAAAACTCAAATCTTCTAAGCCTGTATTAAGAACTGTTAAGAGATGGACTAATGAAGCAGAGCAAGATTTAAAAGCTTGTTTTGACCTCACTGATTGGAGTGTTTTTGAAGCCGCTGCCACCGATCTGGATGAACTCACAGAGACTGTAACATCATATATCAGTTTCTGTGAGGATATATGCATCCCCACCAGGACATTCTTATCATTCAATAATGATAAACCGTGGTTTACTGGGAAACTCAAACAGCTTTGTCAGGCCAAAGAGGACGCTTACAGAAGTGGGGATAAAATCTTGTATAACCAGGCCAGGAACAGACTAACAAAGGAGATCAGAGTGGCTAAAAAGAACTACTCTGAGAAGTTGAAAAAATAACTTTCAGCCAACGATCCGGCGTCGGTATGGACTGGTCTGAGGAACATCACCATGTACAAGTCACCACCCCCACAGTCTGTGGAGAATCAACAACTGGCTGACGATCTCAATGTGTTTTACTGCAGATTTGAAAAGGCCACACTGACACCCAACACCCGCTCTGATCTGCACTTCACACATTCACCTTCCCCCCCTGCAACCCCCCTTACTCCCTCCCCCACCATTCTACTTGCGTTTAAAGTCTGTGTAGAGGATGTGAACCGGGTCTTCAGACAACAGAAATTTAGGAAAGCTTCAGGACCAGACGGTATTTCACCTGCCTGTCTAAAAGTCTGTGCTGACCAATTGGCCCCCATCTTTACACAAATCTTCAACAGATCTCTGGAGCTGTGTGAAGTTCCCTGCTGCTTCAAATGCTCCACCATCATTCCCGTCCCCAAAAAGCCCAAAATCACTGGACTTAATGACTACAGACCTGTCGCACTCACGTCTGTGGTCATGAAGTCACTTGAGAGACTGGTCCTGGCCTACCTGAAGGACATCACTAGACCCTTGCTGGATCCTCTTCAGTTTGCCTATAGAGCAAACAGGTCTGTGGATGACGCTGTCAATATGGGACTGCATTACATCCTGCAACACCTCGACAAACCTGGGAATTATGCAAGGATCTTATTTGTGGACTTCAGCTCGGCCTTCAATACCATCATACCTGACCTTCTCTCAGACAAACTGAGACAGCTCTCTGTGCCCTCCTCCATCTGTCAGTGGATCACCAGCTTCCTGACAGACAGGCAGCAGCTAGTGAGGCTGGGCAAACTCACATCCAGGACTCTCACCATCAGTACTGGCGCCCCTCAGGGTTGCGTTCTCTCCCCACTGCTCTTCTCCCTCTACACGAATGACTGCACATCAAAGGACCCCTCTGTCAAGCTCCTGAAGTTTGCGGACGACACTACAGTCATAGGCCTCATCAAGGACGGTGACGAGTCTGCTTACAGACAGGAAGTTGAGCAGCTGGCTGTCTGGTGCAGTCTTAACCTGTTACCGTTCACCAGAGCGACGTCGCACTGAACGCTCTTTGTTTGCATGTGTCATTGTTTTCTAATAGAATAAATGAAACGGGACAAAGTTAATCTTGACAAACTATATATCATTCTGAGGGTCTAAGCCTCAAGCATCGACGACAGATCGTTGTTTTTCGATGGAAAGCTTATAAGGAATGAGTGGCACAAATTTGCTACATTTGTGTAAGCAGTACACATCCAAACACGCAGAGTAAAAAAGCCGTACGTACCTTTATCTTTGTAATAACGAGCCACAAACGCGTCCACTTCTGAAATCCCAGTTTAGTTAGAGAGGTAAGGGTCCACAGAACAACATCCCAGCGAGCACTTTTAGTCCAGCGAAACAATAACGAAAGTCACTCTGGACCCCTCACACCCAGCTCACTCTCTCTTTGTACTGTTGCCCTCTGGCCGGCGCTACAGATCACTGAGCACCAGAACAGCCAGACACAAGAACAGTTTTTTTCCCCCAGGCCGTATCCCACCTGAACAACACATAACACACCCCGGTACTGTACATCTGTAAATAACTCATCAAACCTTCATCTGTACATAGGACACATGCACATTCACAGTTCTGTCTATGGTCATGTCTCTTTTCTGTATATTTTTATTTTTATTACTATTGTTATTCTTAATTATTGTATATTCTCTTCATTAGTGTTCTTTATCACCTTAATTATATGTTGTCTGCACTATGTTTGTACTTTCTGTACTGGAAGCTCATAACACCAAGACAAATTCCTTGTGTGTGCAAACACACTTGGCAATAAAGCTCTTTCTGATTCTGATTCTGATTGTTTCCTTGTTTGCCCGATCCCTTTATAAGTCTTGAGTTTTCCCTTAGTCCTTTGTCCAATCTTAAGTTAGTTCAATGTCAAGTGTGAGTTGATGCTATTAAATAAAGAATACTCCTTTTTGTTTACTCCTTCGTCGTGCGCTTATTTTACTACAACCACCCGACCGTAACAGAAGATCGGACCGCAACCGAATAATGGACTGCACTTACCTGCCTCTCGAGGATGATCTCCTCCAGATCGCACAAGAGGGCCGCTCCATAGAAGAATATATGGAAGATTTCCTCCAGCTCGCCCACCGCTTGCCATGGAAGGATGGCACGCTGAAGGTTGTCTTCTGGAGCGGCCTTGATGACTACCTGTTCCTCCAGGCGCCACCTGCCACTACCCCGGGCTCTCTGAAGCAATACCTGGAGTTTGTGCTATCCCTCGCGGGTTCATCTTTTATCGTGGAGGAGGTTTATGCAGACCAGCCACCGCCCGAGGCGAGGAACGTTCCGCCCGCGGCGAAGAGGATGCCGCCACAAAAGGCGATGAACGTTACGCCGTCCGTGGCGAAGATGGTTCCGTTCAGCCCTCCTGAGTTCCCGCTGGTTCCGTCGAACCCCGAGCGTCCTCAAATGTCCGCGCCTCCCGAGCGCGAACATTTGAGGGGGGGGCCATATAGTCTCTGCCTGTGTGGCCGGGCCAAGGGCCAAGGCCACTGAGCTCCCTGATTCACCTTGGGCTCCCAAAAAAATAATACCACCATGGCCATCCAAGTTCCCTGACCCGCCATGGCCTCTCGTATCTCCTGAACCACCATGGCCTCCCGTGTCTCCTGATCCGCCATGGCTCCCCAAGTTTCCAGTCCCGCCATGGCCTCCCTGATTCACCTTGGGCTCCCAAAAAAATAATACCACCATGGCCATCCAAGTTCCCTGACCCGCCATGGCCTCTCTTATCTCCTGAACCACCATGGCCTCCCGTGTCTCCTGATCCGCCATGGCTCCCCAAGTTTCCAGTCCCGCCATGGCCTCCCGAGTCTCCTGATCCGCCATGGCTCCCCGAGTCTCCAGTCCCGCCATAGCCTCCCGAGTCTCCTGATCCGCCATGGCTCCCCGAGTCTCCAGTCCCGCCATGGCCTCCCGAGTCTCCAGTCCCGCCATGGTCTCCCGTGTCTCCTGATCTGCCATGGCCTCCCGAGTCTCCAGTCCCACCATGGCCTCCCGAGTCTCCAGTCCCGCCATGGCCTCCCGTGTCTCCTGATCCGCCATGGCCTCCTAAGGCTCCTGATCCGCCCTGGAGGCTTCCCTTGTCTCCTCCCTGTCCTGGCCCTTCTCCAGCCTCCAAGGCGCCCACTCCCCGCCCGCGATGTCATTGTTAGGGCACGGGACGCGCCTTCCGGGAGGGGGAAATAACTGTTACATGTCTGTTTCTGTTCAGTTTGGTTTTGCCCATATTTGGTTCTTCCTGTTTTAGTTCCTGTTCTAGTTTTGTTAATCAATGATTGTCTTCACCTGTGTTAGATTAATTATCTTGTTTCCTTGTTTGCCCGATCCCTTTTGTAAGTAATTAATCAGAATCATTATTCTAATTTTAGCTTTTAGGGAATCACTCTTAAGATTCGATATTTATATGATTAATTGAGATTAATCAGAAAGTAAAACTTATACCTTGTTAACGGTACCTTATTAACGAATTGTCCAGCAAGTATTAAAATCAGCACGTTTATCTTTTAACCATTGTGTTTATCTCATTCGCGGCCAACGATAAAACAAACCAAATAGTTAACTTTAGTTATCAAGCTCATGAGCGTAGGTAACGCGATCTTTTGGCAAGTAATTCAGATTTGACAAGTCACATAACAACAGACATGAGATTTCTTAATAGAATCAAAGTTTATTTCACTACTCTAACACAATACTAAGCTAAGCAACACAAAACAAAAGACAAACACACACAGTCGTTGTAATGGATTGTTCTGATCTGAAGAGAGTCTTAGGTTTTAATGCTCGTTTTCAACCTGAGGGAAATCACACACGGAGGGAACTCTTGTATCTTTACTCTTAAAAGATAAACACAACCAGTTTCAGCAGATTTAGGAGATTTTGCCTTACATTTGCCTTCAGTTGAATTCAGCTCCTTTTTAGTTCGAGACGGACCATGCGCGGATTGGCGGCTTGGGAGGTCGTGTCACGAGGGTACTCTTCAGTGGTTGGTTGGCTTCGTGCTGACTTGATGACGCTCTCAAGAAGTCGTTTCCTTTCCTTAGCTTCAGATGTTAGTTTCTCTCAAAGTTGAACTGAGTCTTGGTCTCAGTTGCAATGCTCGGCCGTGATGTTAGTGGCAAGAAGCGCTTTGCAGCGCGTGAGCAAACAAGAGACGAGCGAGTTGATCTTAAGCTTCTCCTTTCAGTTTCCAACAACAACCTTGTTTTCAGTTGTTGCATCTGTTTTTAACGAGCCGATTTGGGATCTGCCCACGGGTGCCTGACCCAATCGGATTCTTCCTGTGGGGCGTCTTCTCCAATCGCAAGTGTTTTTTTGTTTTTCTATGCACACATTGTCCGTTCAGTTATTTTATCACATTAAGAACTTATCGACAGCAGATTTCTATTATTATTATGATCATACCTTGCAGAGAAAAGATCATTTTCATTCACACCATATTATTACTCATGAAATCAGCTTTTAGCTGAAACCAAACACTTACGTTTTTGATATGCACAAAAATATATATATCCATTGTATTCATTACGCAGTTAAAGCCATAGATGAAACAATCCTTAATTCTCAATAACCACATCAATCATGTGAAAATGAACAACTAGTGATCTGGAATAATATGCCTCAAAAGATTACAACAATATCATAATAACACAACAAGTCTTTTAACCCTCTGGGCCCTGAGGGTGTTTTGGGGGCCTGGAGAACTTTCGACATGCCCTGACATTTGTGCTTTTTTCAGTTGCTTATAAAAATATAAATGGCTAAAGTCTAATAACACTGTAAACAGCGCAAACTGGGCTATAATATTATGTTAGCTGCATTTATGTACATGATTGTGTTTTTGAGAAAGCAACGTTTATGCATGGTTAGTGAAAAATTACAATTTTGAAGTCACTGAAATAAGGCCATAAAACACATACAGAACATTTGTTCACAAGACTTTTGAAAACTGGGTCTTGTAGCCTAGAATTTTTCTTCAAAATGATCTGAAAAACATCTTACTCACTCATTCAGAGAAACCAATATATTGATTTAAAATTTCTAAGTCAGTTTTTGAGTAGAAAGGGTCTATGCGAGAGGGCGTGAACTATCATTATCAATGCAGTGATTCACACCTGAGAAGACAAAGGCCCGCATAATGAGCTGCATAATGAGCCATTCAGTCAGGTGTGTGACAGAGGGAATTGCTACATGTGAATGTGAGGAAAAAATAAATGTATATATTTCCACATTTTGTTTGTAGTTTATTTAGAATATAAAGATATATATATATATATATATATATATATATATATATATATATATATCACATAAAATAACTTGAGATTCACTTGTGAGTGCAGAAAAACAGTTTATTAGGAACAAACAAAAATCAACAACAGAAGAGTCAAGACATCGTGGGGCAGGAACAGGGGCAGGAAACTTTAACACAGGAAAGCGGGAGACTGCAGAAACTGCATGAGAAAACAATAGATGTGATTACCGCAATGATCTGACAAAGAAAGAGCAAACATGATGACTATAATATATATATAAAAGGTTGAAATATATAAATGAACATCACATACCTGGCATTTCCAAAGTGTTTTTTTATGTGCTCCCAAGAAAAAAAAAAAATCTTACCTGCTTCCAGTCTGTCAGAGAACGGCCAGGCTCTCCTCCCAACCAATTGCCACGATCCACTTCACCAGAGTTCTAATCACCCGCACCTGCACCTCATCAGCTAACAATCACCACACTCTTAAAAGCACTCTCCTCAATCACAACAGTGTCCGATCTTGTTGTAAACCACAAGGACCGACGCTCTCAAGACTCACAGCTGAGTATACTACCTGACGATACTTACCTGTTGAAACTTACCTCTTGTTCTGCTCCTCTTCATCTTCCTCATCCTCAGATCCTGACGCCAGACGACGGACACTGTTGTGGTTGCAGATCACTGGACACGCATCATGGTACACGGAGCACTCACTTGCACGCTGGAGGTTCCCGCTACCCACATACCTATCAAGAAAACATCGACTGAGTTAATCCCTGCTCCCGGGTCTCCTGTATCCCATTGACATTAACTCGCCTATCAAGAAGACGAACCCCGCAGTTCTTCGGATTCGAATCTTCCCTAATAAACACAAATGTTATTCTACTAACCTGCTGTGTCTGACCAGTTCATTACAGAAGATTGGACCAGGACAGCAACATCATGAGTACAGCTGATCCCTTCCAGGAACTCGTCGACACACTCAAGAGGATCCTCACTCATTCCGCCTCTCCTCCCGCACCAGCTCCTGCACCCTCTCCAGCCACTTCCGCATCCAGCTCTTCTTCGCCGATCATGTTCGCCAGTCCCATGGCCCGACCAGCGCCGTTCTCAGGTGATCCCGAGGAGTGCAATGGCTTTCTGTTACAGTGCTCTCTAACTATTGATCTACATCCTCAGATGTTCACCTCCGATCAAGCTAAAATTGCATTTGTGATCACTTCACTCCAGGGACCAGCCCTCAGTTGGGCCGAATCGATCCTGAGCCAAGCCGGTCCCGCAACACATTCCTATGCCCAATTTCTCGCCCACTTCAGGGAAGTATTTAGCAGCTCACCGGGGGATTCATCGGTAGGTGAAAAGTTATATAGGTTACGTCAAGGCTCATCGACTATCCATCAGCACGCTCTGAAATTCCGCACCCTGGCAGCCGCGAGCGGTTGGAATGAGCGTGCACTAATTACCGCTTTCCGACAAGGTTTAAACCCCCAGTTGAAGTTACACCTCGCTGCATATGATGATACTTATGGGCTCGAGAAATTTATTCAGCTCGCCATCCGCTGCTCAAACCGTATGAAGGCATGTATTTTTGATACTCCCTCAACATCTGCCATTGCTACTCCTCCAACTTCCCAGCCAGAGGCCAGAAACTCACCTGAACCCATGCAGACAGACATGTTTCGCTTATCCCCTTCTGAACGACAAAGAAGAATCGCTAACAGACTATGTCTGTACTGTGGTGACCCAGACCACCGAATCTCCTCATGCCCACAACGTCCTACTAGACTTGCGGTGAGTGGCATCCAACCTACCTTTCCTAAGATGAACCCTTTAACTTCCAGTGCACATCTGATAATCGACTCCACTCTACTACCAGTTACCATCCTCCTCGACTCCAGCTCTGCAGGGAACTTCATCTCCGGAGATCTCTGTCGAAGGCTCAACCTCCCGACCTCCTCGACAAAGACCACTTACCAGATCCAGACCATAACCGGTATGCCACTCACTCCCAATCTAGTTGAGAATTGTGTTGGACCGTTGCAGCTTCGCGTAGGGCAACTCCATCAAGAATTCATCCACCTGTTGGTACTGGAAGAGGCAACAGTTGATGTCATCTTGGGTCTGCCCTGGCTGGTGAGACACAATCCAATATTATCTTGGAAGTCTGGCGAGGTGTTAAAGTGGGGTTCTTCCTGTTTCCCTCAATGTTTCCCGTACCTACCTCGACCTACTCGTCGGGAACCCGTTTCACTTCCCCTACAAGCTACCACTATTGAGAGTCCCGTGGATCAACGATCCGTGGATATCCCTTCTGAGTATTCTTCATACAGTGACGTTTTCTGCCCCAAGAGAGCTGCCAGACTTCCACCTCATCGGCCATGGGACTGTGCTATTGACCTGGTTCCGGGTGAGTCTGTACCACGAGGAAAAATCTACCCCCTCTCACTACCTGAACAGAAGGCCATGGAGGAGTACATCGAGGAAGCCCTCCAGCAAGGCTATATAGTACCATCCACGTCCCCTGCTGCTTCCAGCTTTTTCTTTGTGGCAAAGAAGGATGGAGGTCTACGTCCCTGTATCGATTACCGTAAGCTCAACCAGATAACTGTCAAATTTCGCTATCCCCTTCCTCTTGTCCCAGCAGCCTTGGAACAACTCCGCGGTGCCACCATCTTCACCAAATTGGACCTCCGCAGCGCGTATAACCTCATTCGCATCAGGGAGGGGGATGAATGGAAAACCGCTTTTGTGACCCCTACTGGTGTAGTAAATTAATCCTACAAATATATTTATTTTATTATTTAGCTTTTAGGGAATCACTCTTAAGAGTTGATCTTCATATGATTAATTGTTATTAATCAGAATGTACAACTTATGCCTTGTTAACGACTTGTCCAGCAAGCATTAATAACAGCAAGTTATCTTTTAACACGTTATTTCATTCGTGGCCAACCATTAAAATAAATCAAATAGTTAAATTGAGTTAACTTAGTTAGCTCCTAGCTGAGCGTAGGTAAAACGCGATCTTTTTGGCAAATAGTTACGACATGTTAAATCACATAACACAGACAAAAGATTTCTTAAAGTCAAAGTTTTATTCACTAACTCTAATACACTACTGACTAGACAACACAAACAGACAATTTAACATACAAATGGGAGCGAGTTGTTTATATCTGAAGAGAGAGAGACTTAGGTTTTAATGCTAGCTTTTCAACCTGAGGAAACTCATAGACAAAGAAGTATTTTCTTTACTCTTAAACAACAGGTAGATATATCACCAGTTTCCAGTAGATTCAAGAGAAGTTCATTTGCCTTACTGTTCGTGTTTCTGTAGGTTCAAAAGGCCTTTCCTTCGGTTCAAAGTCAGGCTTTTTCCTCAGGTGAAATCTGTCCCTTTGTTCAGCTTGAGACGGATAGCGTGCGGATTGGCTGCTCGGGAGGTCGTGTGACCCGGTTACTCTTCAGCGATTGGAGGAGCTTTCAGGAAGTCTATTCAGGTCTTAGAAGTTTAACTTTGATCGCTGTGCAATGCCTTCGCCGTGATGTTAGCGGCCAGAAGCGCTTTGCAGCATGAGCAGAACGAGAGACTCGCGAGGCGTGCGTGGCCTCCTGTTGTTTTCAAAACTCCAACCGAACTTTCAGGTTGTGCATCCGTTTTTAACGGGCCGATTTGGGGTCCGCCTTTTAGCGCGTGGTCCAATCGGCTTCTTTCCTGTGGGGCGTTTGATCCAATCGCAAGTGTAGCTGTGGGCGGGGCCCCGCCCTGCGTAGCTGCGTGTTTTGCATACATTATCTGGTTCAGTTATTCATCACATAACAACTTATTGAAAGCAAGTTTCTATCCGTTATTGTAATCATAATATATGTAAACAAATCATTTCCATTTACCATAATACTATTCATAAAATCAGCTTTCTAAAGAAACCAAACACTTATATTTTGATATGCACAAAAATACATGTGACCACAGAGGATATTACTGGGTTAAATACATTGATTAAACCCTCCTAAATTCTAAATAAACACATCGAGCATGTGCCCTGACATCTCGTCATCAGGTAGACTTTATACATTCTGGAAACAGATTTACCATAGATTTAAAATAATGCAACAGCTTATAAATGTCACAAACAAAAGCATCCTTTAATATATATATATATATATATATATATAGGTTGTTAATATGGTATATAGTGTTTTTGTTTGAGTATAATTTGTTTAACTTTGTTCTTTAAAACAAAATCCTTCAGGGTGTGGCTCTCTTTCTTTGTTTCAATAGCAACATGGACGAGTTGAATTCCTTTGTCTGTTTTAGGGAGCGCAACAGAGAAAAGGCACTCGTTTTCAGGAATGCGCGTGATAGCCGGGTCATGAGGTCTTAGGTTCGAAAAGTCTGGAAATTGTCTTTAGTTCGAGTCGCTCGTAAAAACGTCATCCTTTACTGCGACTTAATGGTGAGCAGTCAGGGGGGGTTCTGTGGAGTTTCTCCAAATGACAAGGGCTCTCAAAAACCCAAAATATAGGTTTTTCTGGTCTCAGGAGGTTTAAGGGAGGGCCGTCCATACGGCGTCAAGAAGTCTGGTGTGTGCGTTCAGACCACTCCTTACATATTCCCCCTTCGCTCTGTGAGGTTCCCGTTGTGAACGTTAGCGGGCGCTGGAACAAGAAGGGAGAACAGGCACACACAAGGCACAACAACATCTCCATCACTGACTGAATCCAGGTGCAGGGTAATTTTTGGAATGTACAGGTTAGAAACTTGAGAAGACAACTGGATTACTAGAAGTGGGGTTATTTTGATTGGTTTAGTTGTCCGGGGTTCGACGAGGCGGTATAGGCATGATCTCAATCAGGTTAAGTGAGCTCTCCGGTTCGGGTTCTTGGTCAGTTTTATCACGTCGGAAAATGCGCGGGACGCCTGACGTGCATTTGTTGCAAGACTCTTGAACGGCGTTCACTCGTTTGTGTAGGAGGAAGGCCAGGGTCAAAGTCACAACATATCCTACAATAGTAGAGATGCAAAGCGCTGTGTCAGCGGCAGACCAAGACCGAATAATTGGCGCGCCCGCGGGCGGAAGGCAAGCGATAGCTTCTAAAGCTGTATCAACGGGAGTTAAATCAATCAGTTGTGTTCCTTCCTCCCTGATCCTTTCTTCCAATTCTGGATCAAGGGTGAAGGAGTGCTGTTTGAAGAAAGGTGAGATTTCGATTTCAGCCTGATACTCGTCGTCGGTAAGGTGGTACAATGCCAAATCGTCAATATGGAGGATCGAGCCCTTAGAGACCGTGATCCATAGAGTTTGGTTAGGTAGGATAATGCGTGTGGCGGTGTCGTGTTGATCGTATGTGAGGGTAGCCGTTCGCGCTGGGGTGTTGACCAGCCATCGGTTTCTGATAATTTCGGCTTGCGTTACCTCAACTTGAGAACGTGGTGTCGCTTCGGTGGGGCAGCTAGTGTCGGGCCTTATGGATTCTAGGCCGCAGATGCCCTCAGTATTATCGCGGATAAAAGGCTTACTCGGGCAAAGGAAGTGAATGTCCTTCGTGAGCGTACACATCTTTAGGTTTGGGGCCAGATAAAACTGTTCGTTGTTATCGTGATACGCAACGACTTCAGGAGTGTGGATTTTGACATAGGTGTTCCTTTGCCAAAATCCCACATTCACTACATCTTTGAGCCGGTAAATGTTATTAGCGTCGATAATGGTTAAACTGAGGAGAATGGCCCGGTCACCTGGATCAGTTGACCACGGTTCTTGCAATGAGTTACAACGACTTATTAAAGGGAGTCAATCTCAATTTCGGGACCTGGATTTAAGGCATTTGTAAAGGGAGTGTCCTGATGAGGGGACTAGAGGAGAAGGGAAATTGGATTGAGAAAAGGAAAACGGGAAAAACATAAAAGAGACACGACAAACAAAAGAGATACACAAAGAGACACAAGGACACCGAATGAGGTGAGGCCGCAAACGAGTGTCACATGTGTGGAGTAACTCCTCTCTACCAGAGGTTGGCCCTAGTAGTGCAGCTGAGGAGAGAGTGTATGTGTTATGTTTAAGCGAGGTCGCTATATGTTTCCTAAACAACAGAAATTATGTTAGTGTGATGTAGAGCGTATGGGTGTCGGTCTGTGTCAGTGGGTTTGATCTTCCCCTTTGCCAATCGGCTGGAGCTCTGGTGCCTCTTTATCTGGTTTCGATGGACCCATCGAAGTATTGGCTCGCTGCGCCCTTGGCTGATTTTGATTCGGTAGGCGACAGGTGAGAGCTTGTCTACTATCTCATGGGGTCCTGTCCAGCAAGGTAAGAACTTTTTTGCCAGGCGATGGGAAGTGTTCTGCTTTGGTTGGGCAAAGTGGTAGTACCACACTTTGTCTCCGACACTGAGCTCATGGTGAGAGGCCTTTTGGTCGTAGTAGGCTTTACGACCTTCTGCGCTTCGCTGCAGTTGCTGTTGCGCGAAGGCGAAAGTCGCTCTCAGGTGCTGATGCAACTCTTCCAGGTACTGGTGAGTGGTGTAGGCAGTGACAAGGTTCAGGTCACCGGGTTGGTACAGCAGATGCAGTGGTAGCGTCATGTTTCTCCCTGTCATCAATGTGAACGGGGGTACTCCGGTGGACCGGTGAGGGGTGGCTCGAGCGGCCATCAATACCAGTGGAAGTTTGATATCCCAATCCTTTTGATTAGCGGACACATACTTCTTTAACATGCTGACCACTGTTCGGTTACCACGTTCGACTTGCCCTGAGGACATTGGTTGGAAACTTATGTGGAGCTTGGCCTGTATGCCCAGGAGTTTCCACACTTCCTGCATGATTGCAGCGGTGAAGTGGGTTCCACGGTCAGAGTTGACCCTTAAAGGCAGTCCAAATCTTGAGAAGATGTGGTTCATTAACAGGCAGGCTGTTGTTTCTGCTGTATCGTTGGGAGCTGGGAGACATTCTATCCACTTTGTGAATTCGCAGACCACGGTGAGGAAGTATTTGTTACCCCGTGTTGACCGTGGCAGGGGTCCTACCCAGTCTATTTGGAGGTCCGACCATGGGAAAGTCATTCCCTTTCTTTGCAGTGGGGCTCGGTGGTTTGGGTTTGCCGGTTGGAACTGGCAACACACCAGGCATCCTTTTACATATTCCGCTACGTCCTGCTGCATGCCAGGCCAGTATGCTACTTGCTTGAGGGTTTCGTATGTGGCCTTGGCACCGTGGTGTCCAGCGCATGGTGCATCGTGTGCGTGTGTCAGCAAAATCCCCCTTTGCCCGGGAGGCACTACGAGCTTTGGCGCAGTGAGAGGCTCAGGGACATATGTGAGAACACCGTCTCTCAGATGCAGCATGTGCTTGATTGAGTGGAGCGTGCGGAGCTCAGAGGAAGCAGTTAATCTGACGATCTGCTCACCCTGTTTGGAGGGTGAGCAGATCGTCAGTAGCGAACTGAGGTGATAGGGTAACGAGGGAGGAGGTGGGGGTGTGAACGCCAGTGGCGTGCTGGCGGCGGGTAATGGCTGCCACCGTTGGGTTGGGCGGGAGGGATTGAAATGTCCAGGACTCTCCGTGTAATGCTCCTGCTTTGGCGAGGGCATCGGCTTGGTCATTGAAGTCTTTGTCTTGTCCTGGTTGACGTGAATGACCTCGAACCTTTTTCCAATAAACGATAATGTCGTGTTCCGTGACAATTGCATCGCTTGCTTGGAAGAGTTCCTGGTGCTTGACAGATTTGTTGTTAGCTGTCTTGAATCCATTCTGTTTCCATCCAGCTAAATGGCAGGTGAAGCTGAGACGGGCGTAGTTTGAATCGGTACAGATGAGGAATTCTTTGATGTTGTGGGATGCGGCCATTTGCAGTGTAATGAGGATGGCTGCTATTTCAGCATATTGTGATGAGCGAGGGCCTAAGTTGAATTGTTGCGGTGGGCAAGGGTCGTTGTTGAGCCAGACCACTCCCGCTCCAGCTTGTAAGTTGCCCTTGTGGTTGTAGGAGCATCCATCGACATATGCTGTGGGCATTCCGTCACACACATTCTCCTCGAAGCACCTGTGATTCGTCATTTGAGGTTGTGGTGGTTCTTTGGGTTCCGCTGGTGTGTGCAGCGTGTCCGTTGAACAGTTTTGGCAGGCTGCTAGCCTGTTGCCCAATGATGATTTGTAGTTTTGGGCGTATCGTGCCTCAACGTCCCGTCCTTGGAGTGTCATTAGCCAGCTAGCTATGCGTGCGTTGGTCACCACGCCATCTCTGATGCGTTGACTGTTGAGGAAGGTGACAGGTTGGTGACAAGTCTCGATGATGACTTTCTGTGCACCGATGTAATTCGAGAAACGCTGGATAGCCCACACAGTGCAAAGTAAAGCTTTTTCGCAGTCTGAGTACTTGCATTCTGGGGAAAGCAGCGTTTTGCTGGCATAAGCGACCACTCGCTTGTCTTTGTCATGGAGCTGGTATAGGCCTGCGCTGAGGCAATGATTGGAGAATCCAGCATCCAAGTAAAATTATTTTCCGGGGTCTGGGTAAGCTAGACACGGGGCAGAGCACAGGCGTTGTTTGAGCTGGCTCATCGCGGTGTCCTGGGCTTCCGTCCAGACGAAGGTTTCATCCTTTTTCAGGAGGGAGGTTAGTGGTCGGGCAATGTCAGCGTAGTCTTCGATGAACTGTCGCGAGTAATTGCACACTCCCAGAAAGCTCCGCAGTTCAGAGATGTTAGTCGGCGCTTTTATGCTTTGGATTGCTTGAGTGCGGTTAGACTGTGGCTCGATGCCGTTTCTTCCGACAAGCAGTCCGACATAGTTCACCTTGGTTTTGCACCACTGTCCTTTGTGAAGGGCAATTTTGGCTCCTGCCGTTGTCAGCTGGTTTAGGACGTGATCAATTTCCTTGAAGTGGTCTTCCACACTTGAGCTTTGCATCAAAACATCTTCGTAAACGAGGTTGCCTCTAGCTCTGGCGTCAGGGCATGCTTTGTTTAGAAAGATGTTGAATTCAGCTGGTGAGTTGGCATAGCCGAAGGGGCACCGTGTGAAGGTGTACTGTCGATTGCCAAAGGTGAATGCTAACTTGTGTTGGTCATCGGGGTGGACAGGGATCGTCCAGAATCCGGAGGCGACGTCCAGTGTTGACAGGATCGTCGAGCCTTTGATTTTTGGAATTTCTTGATCCAATTGGGTCATAGGCCATCGTGACAGTGGTACTTGTTGATTCAACTTGCGATAGTCGATGGTGGGCCGCCATTTGCCGTTAGGTTTTAGGACTGGCCATATCGGGGCAGAGTATGTGCTGTTGCAGGGCCGGATGACCCCCTTTTCCAGCATGGAGTCAACAATTTCTTGCACTGGCTCATATGACGCTATTGGAATCTTGTATTGTTGCACAAATGTGGGTGGCGCATTCGGGTTTGTCGGGATGCGCACCGTGTGGATGTTGGTCAGTCCACAATCCAGAGAATCCTTTGCGAAAGAGTCTCGGTATTTGTGCAGAATGTCTTTGAGTCCTTGGCGATCCACTTCGTTGTGAAGGGCATCCGCCTCACTCAGGATCTGCTGAATTTGTGTGTTGAACCCGGTGTAGGGTTCTTCTGCAGTTAAGTCATGTGAGGGGCTTTGGACCCCGGTGTTCACCTGTGGAGGTGATTCCGTCGCAGGCTGTGTTGAGACAGCATAGACAGCGAGATGAGTGTCATCTGTTAGTTCTGATCGACAGACACTTTCTCTGGACACCGGCAGAATGGAAGTGACGGCAATGATTCCATGAGGTTTTGTGAACATTACGGTGTCGTCGTATTCGTGTTCGTCTGGCATTAGATGTGCTGGTATAGGGCCTATGACAGGTACCATCAGTTCAAAGTCGTGGAATGTCTGGCTGATGAGCCATCCCAGGTGATTGGCTTTGGGAACGTGGATGTCTTGGGCCGTACAGTTGTTGAATAACACATACACAGCACGAGATGACACTTCAATGAGAAGTGTGGCTTCCAGGGTCAGTCCTAGTTTCAGGCAGGTCCTGGAAGGTTGGAAGAAGCTTAGCTTACTGTTGAGAGTTTGGCCAGGTCGCATGTTGAGGCGGACGCTGACACTCTTGCTGTAGGCAGGTATTATGGCTTCTTGCTCCGTGATCATAGCGCATGCATCGGGCATGGTTTGACCAGATTGGAGGTTCTTGAGGTTGACTGCAGTTGTCAGTTGGTGTGACAGAGGAGCCCATATGACGTCGTTCACAGTGTCAATGTAAGCATTGAGCCGGACCATGATATCCGCTCCAATATAGATGTCGTGCGGTAGATCTGGAATGACGAGGAAGTAGTGACTCAGATGTCTGTTGTTCCATCGTATGTCCAGAGCGCAGATGATCTTGGAGGTGGCCATGGTTGTTGCCCAGGGACTGAGAGGGAAGTGGCTGTGCTTGGCGACATGTGGTAGGCTCTGATGTCTTTGCTTCACTGTGCTGAATAGCTTCAGGCTGATGGCTGAGTTCTCTGCCCACAGGGCTAGTGCCGCGTCGGACACTGATGTGCCTTGAACGTCTATTGCAGTCATGACTCGATGGGGGCCTGTGTTTGATTCAGGCTCTTGCAGTGAGCATAGGAGAGGGTCCTGGTCTTTGTTGCTTGTGCTTGATCCAGGTACAGGCTTTGCTACTGCATCATCAGTCGCTGGACTGAAGGTGGTGTCTGTGACTTGACACTGCGACTCGTTGGAGTCTAATGACTGGCAGGGCAGAGGCTCGCGGACTTGTGTCCACATCTTTAGGTGCTTGAAGTCTATCAGCGGTTCGAAGCGATTAAGCAGATCTTTCCCAATGAGAAGTGGATACGTCTTGAGTGGTGAGACGTATACTGGATGGACGAGATCCATTGATCCAACCGTTAGGTGGATTGGGGCCACATGTTTCAGTTGGAGGCCCGTGTGGGAATATGCTTGGAGGTCCAGCTCACATCTGTGGAGTCTGAGAGTTCTGTTAGTCCCCTTTGTTCTTTCTTGGACCTTTTCGAGGAGCTCGGTGGACATTAGAGTGATGTCGGCTCCCGTGTCAAGAAGGGCTTCGACTCTGTGTCGTTCAATGATGATGGAGAGGTAAAACTTTTTCGCTATACCTTTCTCAATGAGATCGCCTAGGAGTTGAGGGACTGGATTTTGGGAGGAAACGGTTAGGATATCAGGGCTGATGTGGTGTTCTTCGGAGGAGTGGCAGACGACCAAGACAGCACTTTCAGGAACTTGAGTGGTTTCATCAGCAGGTGTTTGCTGGACGCTGCTGTGATCTAGAGGTTTGAGTGTTGAGTTAATGTCTAACTCTGTTGCTGGGTTTTCAGATGGGGTTTCGTGTCCATCTGAAGTTATTGTGACTGCGGTTCTCTGAGAGTGAAATGAAGGAGTGCTGTTCTCCATGGCTGGTTGGGCCAGCTGGTCGCTGCCTTCTCGTCCGGCCGCTAGTCAGGCTGAATCTGGTTTCTCTTTCTTTTCCCATCTCCGATCTTCCTCTTTCCGTTGGAAGAATTCTTTCATCATCATTTCCATCACCTTTTGTGAGTCGAAACACGGTGGTGACTTTGGTTCTTGCGTGGATTCAGTTTGAGCTCGGTCAGCTTGGAATCGTTGTGAATTCTTTCGTCGATTACTTGGGCTGGTCGCTCCAGGGTGACTTTGTCGTTTTCCCTTGGCGTTTCCGTTGGATTCCCATGAGTTTTTTCCTCTTGAGTTTCCAAACGAGCTTGGCTGGTTCCACGATCTTTCCCATTGACTCTCATGAGGCCTTGGCTGGTCCCATGTCTTTTCCCAATGCCGTCCAGGTGAGTGTTGACGTCCACGCGGTCCATCCCAGCGTTCATACCTCTGTTTAGATCTGGTACCGGCGTGGGAGTCTCGTTCTTTGTTGGACGAGGGTGCATTCCACTCTCTGGGTTGCGGCTTGGCACTGTCTTGGCGTTGGGCGCCCTCTAGAGCCAGGCCTTGACTGTTAGTGTTGAAGTCAAGAACTGCTGGGCTTTTGCCGCTCTTTTCTGAGGCCATCTTCTGTTTGCCGTAGGCTTTCTGCGCCAAATCTCACAACTGCTGAGCAGTCATTGTTCGTGGACATGCGAGAACGCCAAGATGGTGGCTTACGCCGGGGTGAAGGTTCCTTAGGAAGAGAGTTTTGAAGTTTAGTTCATCTTCCATGTCAGGTTCGTTACGAGTTCCGAGTATGCTCGTCTGAGTCGGCTGTAGTAGGCTTGAGGAGGTTCGTGACGTCCTTGTCTTGTCTCCAGGGCAGCCACTAGGCCTTGTTCGGACTCAGGGTCGGAGAACTCTTTAATGAGGGCTTCTCGGAGCAGTTGGTAATCAGTCTTTGTGTAAGCAGGCTGCCTGTCCAGGAAGCTGCGAACTTCAGAGCTGGATGTTGTTCGGAGCAAATAGAGTCTATCTTTGTCCGTAATGTTAGGTCGCATTTCCAGATGGAAATCGATGTCTTGGAGATACGCTTGGACATTTTGGCTATTTGGCACACTCGGAGTGAATTTGCCAATATTCCTGGCGAGCTTGTCGAGGTCTTTTAGGTCCAAGCCGTGCGATGATCTGTGGCTGACTGCCGCAGATGCTTTTGGCTGAGGTAGAGTGAGGTAAAGTTCTCTAGAGGCAGGTGGTGACGGTTTCCGTTCCACGCCCTCCATCCTTTTCTCACGTGTCAGTCCAGGAACAGGTGACCCAGTCCTGCTTGGCAGGGGTGAGGTCGGTGCGTCTCGTGTCCTTGATGGCTCACGGCGCAGTTCATAAGCATGCTTGAGTTCCTCTTGGAAACTATCAGCTTCTTCTTTGACATAGTCTAGCTGATATGTTAGACGGCTAACCTCGTTTCTTGACTCATACAGGTGAGCTTCAAGGGCTTTGATTCTGCCGTTCTTGTCCCTGAAGTCGGCCTGTGCTTTTTCCAGCAGCTGTTCCGCGTACTGTAGCTTTTTGGACCGATCAGCATAGTCTGCCTTGACTTGTTGCATTTCTTTGTTAGTAGCTGCTAGGGTTTCTTTTAGCCTTTTGATTTCCTCCTCAGCGTCTTGGTTCACCTCATCGGGTTTTTCCCGTCGTTCCTGAGCTTCCAGTTGTAGCTGCTCGATGCGCCGTTGTGCGCGTGTCAACTCCTGCTGGAGCTGTGCAGCGTTCTTGTCGCTCAACTTGAGGGTCGCGATGAGTGTGTGACTTAAGGAGCCGGTAATCTTGGCTAATTCTTTGTGACTGTAGCTTTGACTTGGGTCTTGTGCCATGAGACTTGTGATGTTTTCATCTAGCTGGTCTTGTGTCTGGTGTTTCAGTGTTTCAGCGGCTTTAGGCAGGAGGCTGTCGGTTGCAGCACTTAGCCATGTTTCCAAATCCTCCCAGTGACCGACATGTTCCGTTGCGCGAGACATGTTCTGACGGGTGAGGGAAGTTTTCCAACCGCAACTGACACAGACCTTGAAGAGAAAAACAAAACAAACCAAAACAAAAGAAACCAAACAAATCAACAAACAAAGGGGTGTAGGTATGTGTTGAGTGTGTACTAGTGTTGAGTGTGTACTAGTGTTGGTGAGTGTGGTTCTCTGTGACTGTGATCCTCTGCGGGGGGGTGGGTGCTTCTAATTCGTTGCCTCTGTGGGAGAAATTGAACACACACACGCACACAGACACAGGTAGAACAGCTAGAGAACAGATAAAGACAGGAAAAACAACAACAGAGCAAGGAACAGGGTAATAATTGGATGCTTCACCTATTTCCTGTAAAGGAAAGCCCTTCTCCTTTTTTTTTTTTTTCTTTTTCAAGGGCGAAGGTTAAGCTAAGCCAAAATGAGGGAGAGGGACTCAAACAAAATATATCTTTCTGATATTAGATTTCCTTTTTTTTTTTTTTTTTTGTTAAGTCTGATATCAGAAGGTTGCTTCTTAGTCAGAGGATTGTGAAAGGAAAATGTTTTTTTTTTGTAAGTCTGTGATTGCTAATATTTTTTCTCCGGGGTGAAGGAAAATAATAACAATGACAGCACTGGTCCCGTGATGGCAAGATTGACACCGCAACGCCTGTTAGCGTGTTCCTCGTGTGTGTTGGAAATTTCGCTGATGCCTACCTTTTCGTTGACCTGCTTCAACCTAGTGGGGTAGGATTTCACAAAGAGGAAGGTAAAAATGAAAACAATTTTGAAATGCCGTTCTCAAGTTTCCAAATACCTGCTTGATAGCTTTATAGTTCTGTTTATGATTTCCCTCAGGCAAAATCCCAGCAACCAGTAGCAGTAGTCAAATCAGAAGATAGTGGCAGGGAGAAAACAGAAAAATGTCGATACACCTAAGGGTTTGGCTAATTAGAAGTTTAAGTTCTCATTTGACCTAAGCAAAAGTATATTTAAATTAACTCCCGTGTTAATTAAGTAACTAAAGGATTGAGAATAAGGTAGACAGAACAAACTTAATTGCAATTTGAATTTAGAATTTCAAATTATAAATAGAGATTCCTAATTAAATTTTTCATGATGTCATCATTAAAATTGATAGGATCGATTCAGATTAACTTTTCAGAGGGATATATATATTTGAATATAATATTCTAATATTATAATGGTTTTCCTAGTTGACAGCTAAGTATCAAGATCTTAATGAAGTTTGTCATTAAAATTACAAGTACAATTGCAACTGAAACCAATATGAAACAGGAACTGTAATTAATTATTAAATTAAATTAGAATTTTCAAATTCGTAATTAATTATAAAATTAATTTACAACTCCCACATCCCTAAATTTGATAGGTTACTAATTCCTTGTGTCATCAGAACCTTCAGAACAAATTAATCTGAATTTATAAAAGGAAATTTTAAAATTTTCAGGGCCTGAAAATCAAACACATTGATAGTTAATAACTACGATCTTAATGTTATTGTTAAATTATCAGAGCACACATAATTATCTCGATCAGCCTATATGGAATCCGGAGCTGAAATTATTTTTCAAATGAGTTTAATTTCAAATCTGGGATGAAATCAAATTATCAGTTTCAAATATTTCATAGCGATTCTTCCACTGATATCCTAAAATCATGAGCGCACTTATAATTTAATTAATTATCTTTTATCAAGGTGAATGAAGTTAAGGTCTGATATTAACTGTCTAACTCCAAGGGGAGGAAACCAATCCTGAATAAAATGCCTTTATTCCTATAAAATTAACTGCCTTGCTTAACAATAGTTTACCGACGTCTGTATTTGTTGAAATCTTTTCAAAAGGGAGGAGAGAAAGCATTAATAATGCACAAGAGAGGGAGGAATGACGTGAACATTCAAAGTGAACACGTGAAGTGTGAGTTAGAGTTCAGCAGTGAAAGAGTTAACCGTTTACACACACACACACACACACACACACGGCATAGCACACTGCATTCAAACCCACAAAATGCTAGGTGCTAATCGCTAGCCTTCAATGCTACCAGCTCGGCTAAGCTTTAATGCTACCTACTAGCTTCAAATGCTATGCTATTTGTTTACAACAGCTTCAAAATGGCGCTCGCGGCTGCACGTGCGCACTAGAACATTTCCGGGAGTGTCTTCTGATGACCTCCGGTCAGGCCGTTACCATGGTGACACACCTAGTTTCAGGGTATCTCAGGTTTCAACAGCCACACAGCACTATTTAGATTAGTTTTTTTCTTATAGCGCTAACAATCTCAATTTATTCAGACCGAATTAAATTAACCCACAGATTAATTTTCAATCTACACTGACCGCGGCGGGCCAATTCTGTCTCACTTCCCGTGACTTCACAGAAAAAACACAGTGGATTCTTTTATCACACTATAAAATACTCCCTTATAGACGCGATCTGGCCACTCCTTCTGAGTGCCGCGCGCTTACTTCACTTCTTTAGTGAATTACAAATGGCAGAAAATAATAAGTAGCTAAGTTAATGTTTTCGCCAGGGAGTTTTTATTTTAACCATAGGTGGGATAGAAAGTGGGACACGCACTTTAACTATAACAACACTATGAAGGCCTTATGGAAAGAGAATAAAAGGAACACACTTAGATTCTCTCCTTTTCCTGCGCTATGAGCGACTTAAAATGTCTCATGGACACCTTTTAATCTTACTGCAGCTTTAAGCTATATCTTTAAACAACAACACATTGCACTTTCATTCCAAAAACACATTGCCACAAGTAAGTACAGAATAGTGAAACCAACTTTGACTCTCTGTGTATTACCTATTTCTTTCCGGTTAAAAATAGAACAATACACAATTTATTAATATGTTATGAATTTTCAAATCAAACTAATGCCAGCTTGAAATTCTCCACCATTAAACTGTAGTAAATTAATCCTACAAATATATTTATTTTATTATTTAGCTTTTAGGGAATCACTCTTAAGAGTTGATCTTCATATGATTAATTGTTATTAATCAGAATGTACAACTTATGCCTTGTTAACGACTTGTCCAGCAAGCATTAATAACAGCAAGTTATCTTTTAACACGTTGTTTATTTCATTCGTGGCCAACGATTAAAATAAATCAAATAGTTAAATTGAGTTAACTTAGTTAGCTCCTAGCTGAGCGTAGGTAAAACGCGATCTTTTTGGCAAATAGTTACGACATGTTAAATCACATAACACAGACAAAAGATTTCTTAATAAAGTCAAAGTTTTATTCACTAACTCTAATACATTACTGACTAGACAACACAAACAGACAATTTAACATACACACAAATGGGAGCGAGTTGTTTATATCTGAAGAGAGAGAGACTTAGGTTTTAATGCTAGCTTTTCAACCTGAGGAAACTCATAGACAAAGAAGTATTTTATCTTTACTCTTAAACAACAGGTAGATATATCACCAGTTTCCAGTAGATTCAAGAGAAGTTCATTTGCCTTACTGTTCGTGTTTCTGTCGGTTCAAAAGGTCTTTCCTTCGGTTCAAAGTCAGGCTTTTTCCTCAGGTGAAATCCGTCCCTTTGTTCAGCTTGAGACGAATAGCGTGCGGATTGGCTGCTCGGGAGGTCGTGTGCCCCGGTTACTCTTCAGCGATTGGAGGAGCTTTCAGGAAGTCTATTCAGGTCTTAGAAGTTTAACTTTGATCGCTGTGCAATGCCTTCGCCGTGATGTTGGCGGCCAGAAGCGCTTTGCAGCGTGAGCAGAACGAGAGACTCGCGAGGCGTGCGTGGCGTCCTGTTGTTTTCAAAACTCCAACCGAACTTTCAGGTTGTGCATCCGTTTTTAACGGGCCGATTTGGGGTCCGCCTTTTAGCGCGTGGTCCAATCGGCTCCTTTCCTGTGGGGCGTTTGATCCAATCGCAAGTGTAGCTGTGGGCGGGGCCCCGCCCTGCGTAGCTGCGTGTTTTGCATACATTATCTGGTTCAGTTATTCATCACATAACAACTTATTGAAAGCAAGTTTCTATCCGTTATTGTAATCATAATATATGTAAACAAATCATTTCCATTTACCATAATACTATTCATAAAATCAGCTTTCTAAAGAAACCAAACACTTATATTTTGATATGCACAAAAATACACGTGACCACAGAGGATATTACTGGGTTAAATACATTGATTAAACCCTCCTAAATTCTAAATAAACACATCGAGCATGTGACCTGACATCTCGTCATCAGGTAGACTTTATACATTCTGGAAACAGATTTACCATAGATTTAAAATAATGCAACAGCTTATAAATGTCATAAACAAAAGCATCCTTTAATATATATATATATATATATATATATATATATAGGTTGTTAATATGGTATATAGTGTTTTTGTTTGAGTATAATTTGTTTAACTTTGTTCTTTAAAACAAAATCCTTCAGGGTGTGGCTCTCTTTCTTTGTTTCAATAGCAACATGGACCAGTTGAATTCCTTTGTCTGTTTTAGGGAGCGCAACAGAGAAAAGGCGCGCGTTTTCAGGAATGCGCGAGGTCTTTGGTTCGAAAAGTCTGGAAATTGTCTTTAGTTCGAGTCGCTCGTAAAAACGTCATCCTTTACTGCGACTTAATGGTGAGCAGTCAGGGGGGGGTTCTGTGGAGTTTCTCCAAATGACAAGGGCTCTCAAAAACCCAAAATATGTTTTTCTGGTCTCAGGAGGTTTAAGGGAGGGCCTCTAAGAGTAGGTGCGGTCCTCTCACAGCAGCAGGGGACCCCTCCGAAACTCCATCCATGTGCCTTCTTTTCTAAAAAACTCAGCCCGGCGGAGAGGAATTACGGCATCGGGAACCGTGAGTTGCTAGCTATCAAATTAGCTTTGGAAGAATGGAGACACTGGTTGGAGGGAGCCAACCACCCCTTCCTAGTTTTAACGGATCACAAAAATCTAGAGTATTCGCGAGATGCCAAGAGGCTCAATCCTCGCCAAGCGGGTTGGGCGCTGTTCTTCACTAGATTTGATTTCAAAATTTCCTACCGTCCAGGTCCTCGTAACATCAAGGCTGATGCCCTGTCCCGGGTTCACTCACAAGAAGAGGTCTCAGATGAGCCCGAGGGGATTCTCCCTACCAACATTATTTCCAGCCCCATTGTGTGGACCTCTCCTCCAGTTGTCTCCGATACTCCTCCTGCCAATCCGCCGGGCTGTCCCCCTAATCGCCAGTATGTACCCCGGACTCAACGCACTCCTCTCATCCACTCCTCTCATACATCCCTTGCTACAGGCCACCCAGGGGCCAACGCAACTCTCTCGCTGCTAAGCGATCGCTTCTGGTGGCCAAACATGGCAAGGGATGTGAGAAGGTTCGTTCAGGGCTGCCTCGACTGCGCTATATCCAAGAGCTCACACCATCTCCCTGCTGGCAAACTGTTACCACTACCCATTCTAAATCGTCCATGGTCACACCTAGGAGTAGACTTCATTACTGACTTACCACTCTCTGATAAAAATACCTGCATTTTAGTCATCATTGATCGCTTCTCCAAATTCTGTAGACTCCTTCCTCTCCCAGGACTACCCACTGCCATACAAACTGCCGAGTTACTCTTCAACCACGTCTTCCGCTACTTTGGAATCCCGGGAGATATCATCTCCGACAGAGGACCACAGTTCATATCACGGGTATGGAAAGCATTCTTCTCTCTCCTAGGTGTGACCGTCAGTTTAACCTCTGGATACCATCCTCAATCCAACGGGCAGACTGAACGCAAAATCCAGGAAATAGGGAGATTCCTGAGAACCTTCTGTCACGGTCGCCAGAACTCCTGGAGCCAGTTCCTAGGCTGGGCCGAGTACGCCCAAAACTCCCTTCGACAAGGATCCACTGGTCTCACTCCCTTCCAGTGCGTACTCGGTTACCAGCCTCCCCTGTTCCCATGGTCTGGGGAACCTTCTGACGTACCCTCTGTCGATCACTGGTTCCGGGAGAGCGAGGGAGTCTGGGACTCTGCTCACCACCATCTTCAGCAGGCAGTGCGCAGGCAAAAGATCTCCGCCGATGCTCGTCGCTCGACTCCACCTGATTACCATCCAGGACAAAAGGTTTGGCTCTCCACACGGGACGTCAGGCTGCGCCTGCCTTGCCGCAAGCTTAGTCCCAGATTCGTTGGCCCCTTTACCATTCTGGAACAGGTCAATCCGGTAACCTTCAAACTGCAACTACCTGCACAATACAAGATCCACCCCACATTCCATGTCTCACTCCTCAAACCATATTTTCCTTCTGCCTCCCCAGAGCCTGGTCCGGTCGAGGAACCCCCTCTCCCTCTCATCATTGACGACGGTGCCATCTATGAAGTCCAGGAGATTTTGGATTCCCGGCGTCGTGGTGGACAACTAGAATATCTAGTCGACTGGGAGGGGTACGGCCCCGAGGAACGCGCATGGGTTCCCAGGGATGATATACTTGACCCGGCTCTGTTAGGTGAATTTCACTCCAACCATCCTGATCGCCCTGCTCCTCGAGGACGAGGTAGACCACCACGACGCCGGGGTCGGCCCTCAGGAGCGGGCCGTGGAGAGGGGGGTACTGTCAGAGAACGGCCAGGCTCTCCTCCCAACCAATTGCCACGATCCACTTCACCAGAGTTCTAATCACCCGCACCTGCACCTCATCAGCTAACAATCACCACACTCTTAAAAGCACTCTCCTCAATCACAACAGTGTCCGATCTTGTTGTAAACCACAAGGACCGACGCTCTCAAGACTCACAGCTGAGTATACTACCTGACGATACTTACCTGTTGAAACTTACCTCTTGTTCTGCTCCTCTTCATCTTCCTCATTCTCAGATCCTGACGCCAGACGACGGACACTGTTGTGGTTGCAGATCACTGGACACGCATCACGGTACATGGAGCACTCCCTTGCACGCTGGAGGTTCCCGCTACCCACATACCTATCAAGAAAACATCGACTGAGTTAATCCCTGCTCCCGGGTCTCCTGTATCCCATTGACATTAACTCACCTATCAAGAAGACGAACCCCGCAGTTCTTCGGATTCGAATCTTCCCTAATAAACAGTTTTGTTATTCTACTAACCTGCTGTGTCTGACCAGTTCATTACACAGTCAGTCAGCACACTGTATATAACTCTGTAATCTATATAAAGCTACACATAGCAAAATAGCAAACCTGCTGAAAAAGTTGTTACATATAACTGAAGACGTATACTTGAATTTACACATGAAACATATAGTAGTAGAGAATAAACATTAAAAAAAAGTGTAAACAGGAAGAGTGCAAGATAAAAAAGGGTGTAAGGTTTTTAGAAGCCCACTCTTACACCCTATGTATAACTCAAATAGTTCTGAAAAAATGTCCAGGATTGAGGACAAAGGGACACAGATGATCTTATATGGATACTGCAGCTGAATTTACACATGAAACATGTGGTGGTACAGAAGACACAATCAGGGAAAAACAGTGCAAAAAAATAAAGTGTAAACAGGAAGAGTGCAAGATAAAAAAGGGTGTAAGGTTTTTAGAAGCCCACTCTTACACCCTATGTATAACCTACTCCCTCACGTAGTACACATAATTGAACAGCTATACATCTTTGTGCCACTCTAGGAAACAGCTCCTTTTCAGCTGAACACACAAGTGAACATCACATGCCTTGCATTTCCAAGGAGTGTCCTGTCTCTTACCATGCTTTGCTTTTCAAAGCACACAGGTCCGGCGACCAGCGCTGTTACCTGAGGCGTGCTCAGCTCCTGGAAATGGCACATGGTGAACACTGGTCTGTTTTGGTGGTATTTTCTGTGACACACCACAGAGCTCTGCCGTTAGTTCTTCCATAAACTTCTTGTGACTCATGGTGCCATAAAGCTCTTTGTGTACAATAAAAGCATTGGTGGCAGCAATGTCCAAGAAGTGTAGAAAGATCTTTCTGTACCACTTCATTGTTTTGTGCTGTGTACTGTAGTACTGTAACAGCTGATCAGACAGGTCAACGCCCCCCATGTGCTGGTTGTAGGCAGTCACAGGTGCAGGACTTGGAAAACTCTTTGTCCTCCATCCATTTTCTGTTTTCACCCTCCTCTGCACAGTGTCTCCTGTATAAGCAGCATGGATGGTGGAACAGACAGACACCTCTCGTGTGTCCATCCACTTCACAAACACAAGATGTTTGTCTCGAATCCACCTGATGGAGCCCCTCACTGATTTTTTGGTGAGTTAGCTGCATTCCGAGGGCAATCCTTCCTGTTGTCTCTGTAAGTCCCACATGCACCAAACTTCAAAGCAAACAGGTCTGTTAGGAGCTTGGGACTAGTGTAAAAATTATCCATGTAAACATGGTACCCAGAGCCCAAAACTGTACGGTCTAACAGAGATGTCACAGCATCATATGACAGTCCATGGCCTGTTGGAAAGTGGTTCTTTCCTGTGTACACGGCAAAATCTACAGTATATCCATTTGATGAGTCCGCAAGAACAAACAACTTGAAGCCCCACCTGGTTGGCTTGGCTTTCATGTACTGAGTCATTCCTGTGTTTGCTTTGCATGCCACCATTCTTTCATCCACTGCTAAATTTTTTCTTGGATGATAGATGGCCTTACATGCAAGCCGGATAGTGTCCATGAGGGGTCTGACCCTGAAAAGCCGGTCGTGTTCAGCTGTGCCCCTCTTTCTGTCATTGTCCTGGTCTGCATCTGGGTGACTCATGTGGAGATTCCATGAAATGATGCAGTATCTGTCCCTTGACATGATTGTGGCAGGAAAATAAACAGAGAAATGACTGTCCTGCCGCCAGTAGTCTCTGATGGATCTCAACTTCACCATGGCCATGTAGAAGAGTAGCCCAATGTAGCAGTACAGCTCACTGATACTGACGTCTGTCCATTTATATTTATGGCCCTTTGCACGTGCCCTGGCAGCCTGGGCATTGGTGTTTTGACATAGAGTGGACATAGCAGTTTCAGAAGAAAACAGTTTGAATAGACTGATGGGAGTGTGTGCATCACATGGTCTTAGCAGTGGTCCAGGTTCCTGTGCGGGCAGAAATCTCAGAGCCTGTGGAGCCATGTCAACATCAGTCTCTGTTTTCCATGACAAAGTCGGCTGCTTATTTGATTTAGCTCTCTTTGCTACAGGTTCTTTTGCACGGTTATTCTCACATCTGAGAAAAAAAAAGAACAAAAGCATGTTGTTTACACTAATAAACTACATTATTACCATTATTGTGTTACAATATAATGTACAATTACACAATTATTGAATGGAATTGAAAACGGAACAATACCTGTGTCCCCTTTCTGTGCGAGATGCAGGTGAAGGCGAGAGTGGTGTATTTACGGTCCAAAAGTGTTGCAAACAACTGTTAGCATTTATTTTTCACAGTAGGCTACCTTAGTATTTGCATACTTGATGAGAAAACAGAATGCCAATAACAAATTAACTATATTTTAACACTATCAACCACATAAAAATAATACTATATAATAATAATACTATAATACATACAGTATAATCAACTTTACTATAGTATGGTTCAAAACACTATAGTATTTACTATAGATTACTATAGTATTTTTTTCATGTGGGATACAGGCATAACAAAAGTAAAATTTCTATAAACCCATACAGGAAGATTTTATTACAATTGTTAACAATTACCAGAAGATGCATAGCTGATAAATTGCATCATTGATAAGAATGGACGTGCGTATATGTCTGTCGATCGGTGACATTTACAGCTTTCTGATACATTTACACCTAGGACGATCGAGAAAGCCAATGGCCGGGTATTACGCATTCAAAACAATTACCACATCAGATATTCGCGAACAAAAGCTAGTTGGTGCAAAAGTAAAATTTCTATAAACCCATACAGGAAGATTTTATTATTGTGTTATCCCAACGTTTCTCAACTAAATTGAACTAGCATCTGTAAAATACTGAATGTGCACTTACTCATTGTGATTTTCCAGCGAACTCAAAACTGAACGACACTTGCGTGCCTTTCTTGTGCAAGATGCCGGTGATGCAGCCACAGTCCTAAACGAACATTGAAACAATTGTTAACAATTACCAGAAGATGCATAGCTGATAAATTGCATCATTGATAAGAATGGACGTACGTATATGTCTGTCGATCGGTGACATTTACAGCTTTCTGATACATTTCGAGAAAGCCAATGGCCGGGTATAACGCATTCAAAACAATTACCACATCAGATATTCGCGAACAAAAGCTAGTTGGTGAACAATTTCACCATTTGGAAAAATATAGTCTAAACAATCCATAATGTGTAAAAAAACAAAAACAAAGCACGGTTAAGTTTTGTAAGACATATATCATAGCATATACGTGGCATTATATATATTTATATATAGGCCTAGTTATATACTCACTTTGTAGAACATTAAAAAAAAAACTAAAAACAAACAAACATACGTTCAATGTCTATTATTTCCTGAATATTACTGATGAACTAATCAAAAAGTAGGCTAATATAAGTTACGTTAGCCTGTAAGGAGATAATAATTCATATTTCAACCAATTTTACTCGGAATAGCTGATTTTAGTCTGACAATAGCCTGTTTGGAAATGTCCAAATTTAGATATAAAATAGGCTTTTTACATCACTAAGGTAATAATAAAAGGCTTACTCGTCAGGAATGATATCCTCCGCTGGGTCCAGACGTTCTTCAAAATGCAAACGTTCGTCATCGGAGTCGCGCTCTTCCTCTGAGGAGAATGTCATTTCTTCGTCACTGTCCAGAACCATCCGAAGTACTTCATTACCCGTGTAGCGTGCCATCATGCAAACGCGCAGAAGAAGTAAGTAATTCTATGATGAAGCTTGACGTTTTATGCCATTTCTCAGGGGCGTGTACATGATTGCCTGGCTCACCTCAGTTCATTTCCATATGAATAGCGCGCTGAATGAGAGGCGGGATCACATTAGCTGTAATGAGGCGATACAGGAGAAACCGGACCACTCCTTACTTTCATACAGATTACAGAAAAACAGATTATTTGTTTTCGACTTGAATTGGCTCATTTAAAATTAGACATTTCAAGCTTTCTATACATATATTTATCTTGTCTTTGAGGCATGTTTTCGCTGAGATTCGGGTTGTTTTATTTCTGTGTCTGTGAAGAGAGGTGACAGAGACAGCGATGACAGAGAACGCACCCTGTTTATTTTCTTTATTCTACAAAATCACAGCGTGTTGTTGTTGTTATTATGAGTGTATACAAATAAAAGTAGACCCTTTACCGATTCGATTGATGTATTACTCTTATCTGTACGATTAAAACTCGCTGAGTAATTCAAGCTCATTTCTGCCTTATCAGGAAAATCTGCCACAAAACGCGTAATCGCATTCGTCGGGCTCAGAGGGTTAAGTGTTGAAAATAGCTTGAGAGCAAATCTCTTAACTCCATTGGACACTTCAACTGTCTGAGAAGTCTCGTAACTCCACCTCTTCTTCACTCCGCGGGAGCCTCGCGGCATTATGTCTCCTCAAGATTGAAAATTGCAACACTGTCCTCAAAACAGTATTTTCGGCTTTGGAAAGGAAAATTGATGGACAAGGAGATCAGAATGGACAATGAGAATAGCTGTGAAATTAGGCAGCTGTTCGACCAAACAATCTTATTTCTTTTCGGCTTCCCAAAACAACAGAACAGCTTGGCAAGGTTGCTCTGGAATCTAACTCCCCGGATGAATGCTGCAGGGAGACGCTCTTTCTTCCCTCCCCCCTCAACAGACACCTTGTGATTGTCGAGCATTTGGGTTCCGGCCAAGGTCGTTTCCATGGCAATTGCTGTGTCGCACCACAACCTGCGGACTGAGACAACTTGTTTGGAGTGCCAGCGCAGCGGATCTCTAGGCACACGAACTTACACATACTCATACGCTCATAGATACAGATATTCATTCACCTCCCATTACCCACATCCAACGCCTTTGCCGCTTCTTCCCGTCAGTCTGATAACGGATCTGTGTTAGCGCTGTAATGGCTGCAGACCGGATGGCTGGTCGTCTGAACTGGATTACTCTCTGCAAGTTCCTGTATTGACTGTGCTCTATGCTGAGGTTTTTTTGTCTGTTCTCACACTGTACTCCCGTTCAGGAGCATAGTGTGAGGATTATTTTTTTTTCTCTCCTTCCTTTCCTCATGTTGTGCTGTATTTTTCTTCTCTATTGCATTTCGTTGCCTTGTATCTACATGTGCAATGACAATAAATTGAATCCAATCCAATCCAAAACACTGGTTATTCATGATTCAGTTATATGAATTATATAATAACAGTTTATATATTATATATAACAGTTTTATCTCGATCTTGAAGTAATGGTAGTGCTAAGGTGTAATATATCATTTCTGAGGATGCCAGATTTTTCTTTCTGCTAGGTCTAGCATTGGACGGTAGCTATCTTGTTGATTGAAATCTTCCATGGTTTTGTTTCTGACGAGGATAATGAATTTAAAGCACAAAAATTGCCTACCGTTGACTTAGTTAGCCACTATGCATTGGTTTTGTTGTCATGTTTGATGAGATAGCTAACGTGATTTTCGTGGGGCTTAAAGAAAAAAAATCTCGATCGCTAGTTCTGGCGCTCGTCTGAGGATCGGAACTTAGCGCAAGACAATCCACTGCAATCCGGACTGAACCCTGTACATTGCAGATATGACAGGATTGTAGCTTACAATGTCAAGGCATGCCGTCATGTTCAACAAGTAGCTGCCTTTGCCGTCATGTTCATCACCTTAAGCAAGCTAGCTGGCTTCTTGTTTCGTTATCATACGTAAACATGCCGTATAACTTAGGGAAACAATCATTTGACCTTTATTCATTTTATTTTTGCAGCAACCATGTCTGTGTCCTTAGAGGAACTCTGTCAGATGATCAGTGTGCCATATGATCAGGTAAGGGCCCTTATAGAGAGTGAGAGCTCTGATGGAGAGAGTGTAGAGAGAGAGGAAGCAACAGTGGTGGAGGATACAGTGGTGCATGCTGGTAGACTGAATTTACGAGAAATAATCATGATTTCACATGCCAAAATGGATGAGTTTTATGCAGATGGATTTCACAACAATAGACATTTGTTAAAAATATATTCACACTAATTGTACCATGTGTTTCAAAATATTTCTCTGGTGGTCTGGAAGGAGAGGATGCCTCGCTGCTGGCTCCAGAGCAGGTGCAGTTTAACACGGGTAGGTTAGATGCTTTTCTACAATTTCTCATTAAATTGGATAAGGTCCTTCAATGGTAACACTTTATAATAACGTTCAGTTATAAGTCACATATAAGTTATTAGTTAATGATGAGCTAATCATTTACAAAACATGACTATACATTCATAAATGATTAATAAGTGATATGCTAACATTTTATGAATGTTTTGTAAACTCAGTTATAAGTTAGTTTTAAATTATTAGTTAATACGTTCACAAATGATTAATCAAATCAAATCAAATTTTGGTCACACTTTATATTAGGTGGCCTTAACTACTATGTACTTACATCAGAAAATAAGTACAATGTACTTATTGTGGTCATATTGTATTTTAAAACACTTTTGCTGCTATTGAGGTGGGATACGGGTAAGGTTAAGGACAGGTGGTATGTGTAGGTTTAAGGGTGGGTTAAGGTGTGAGGGATGGGTCAACAGTGTAATTATAAATGTAACTACAGAAATTAATTACAGATGTAATTACAAATAGGTATTTTTAAAAATATAAGTACAATGTAAAAACATGTATGTACACAATAAGTGCATTGTATCAAATGATTAATTTCAATGTAAGTACACAGTAGTTAAGGCCACCTAATATAAAGTGGGACCCAAATTTTATTTATATAGCGCCATACAACAACCTGAAAGGTGCCCAGGGCGCTTTCCAGTATAAAAACAAGAAACACAGTAGACAGCAATAAATAAAAGCACAAATATACATAAAAACAACAATCGAGTCAGTGGCTACATATCAAAAGCTTGTCTGAAAAGATGTGTCTTCAACTGCGATTTAAAAACACACAACTCAGTGATGCTTCTGTTGGATTACAAATTTATAAAATGATAAATCTAGGTTCCAATGTAATAGTATATAAACTGAAACAGTGTGTTTTACATTTTGAGGTACAGATGATGACATTCTAAGATGAAGTCAGGCAGCCCAGGTGTCTGAGACATTAACCTTTTGTCTTTAGGCACTTCCTGACCATTTGGGTGATACTGTCAGGCTGATTGGATTAGCACCTATGCATTTGAATCACACTGTTATGCTGATGATGTCAGGGCTAGGGAAATTCTGGTAATGGGCCGATTCCTGTACTGTATTTGCATGCTTTGTTTAGATTGTCTACACCTCTGTATCCCTCCCCCTCGAAATGTATATAAACTACAATGTATACTGTTTGAGTCAGACTTGGATGACTACAGCGACTACAGCGAGTTCTCAATAAAGAGTAACTTATCCCAAAGTCTCCTGGTCTCTGCTTTGACAAAGGAAAAAGTTTCCAACACTTCGAAGCTGTCCTGGAAGTGCAGCTGAACGGCAAATGACCGGCCTCCAAACTTTTTATAATTGAACTTGGGTGTGACCAGCATGATGTGTTCAGAGGAGCGCAGAGTTCTGGCTGGTTGGTGGACCATTACCAACTCCGCGAGATAAACAGGGGCCAGACCATGGATGGCCTTAAACACAAACATCAGGATCTTAAACTCCACCCTGTACCGCACTGGGAGCCAGTGGAGAGAACGGAGAACTGGACTGATGTGAGAGCGTTTGGAGGTATTGGAGAGGAGACGTGCTGCAGCGTTTTGCACCAGTTGAAGCCGATTGAGGAGTGATTGATTAAGTCCAGTGTAGAGGGCATTACAGTAGTCAATCCGCGAGCTGATAAAGGCATGGACAGCTTTTTCAAGGTCAGCTCGGGACAGGAATGGTTTGACCTTACTGAGGAGCCTTAGCTGGTAAAAGCTTGCCTTCACAACTGCACTTATCTGTTTTCCAAAAATCATACCACTGTCAAAAATAACACCCAGGTTGCGCACTGCCGTATCAAACCGAGGTGTTGGAGGACCAAAACTGGGGGAACTATTGGATGAGTCCGGGGTGAACAAGATGTACTCAGTCTTTTCTTCATTCAAGTGAAGGAAATTCTGAGAAAGCCATTGTCTGATGTTGTGAATACAGTTATGAAGTATAGCATACAGTATAGCATACACAATAAGTGGTATGCTATACTGTATATCTGTATATATCAGTGATGCACAGTTTACCCATTAAATTAGGGGATGCAGAAAGCGATAATGTAAATTATTTGTATAAAAGTAAAACGTAAGAAAGGTAAAAAAAGATCTACAAATGATATGTAACATTTATGTCTTACAATGGGGGAAGTCGTGGCCTAATGGTTAGAGAGTTGGACTTGTGATCCAAAGGTTGCGGGTTCGAGTCTCCGGCCGGCAGGAATTGTAGGTGGGGGGAGTGAATGTCCAGCGCTCTCTCCACCCTCAATACCACGACTGAGGTGCCCTTGAGCAAGGCACCGAACCCCCAACTGCTCCCCGGGCGCTGCAGCATAAAATGGCTGCCCACTGCTCCGGGTGTATGTTCACGGTGTGTGTGTGTTCACTGCTGTGTGTGTGCACGCGTGATGGGTTAAATGCAGAGCACGAATTCCGAGTTTGGGTCACCATACTTGGCTGAATGTCACTTCACTTCACTTCATTATACTGTAGGCATGACATTATGATGTTGCATATTTTATGAAATCTTACAGTGATTATGTTGTTGTGTTATATTTTGTGCTATTAGGTACAACAACAATAGAACGATGGACTTCAAAATCAACCACTCTGATGACTGGCATCCGCATCTGAGTGTAACACCAAACCAGCAGAGGGAGCCCTCACCCGAGTACTGACTGCATGCTGCTTTCTCTGCTTCCTCTGCTTTCACTTCCTGTTTGGTGACCTTATAAGCAGGATACTGAGCACATGGCAGGCTGTGAAGTATTGCCAGTTTACCTGCCTTACCGAGCGTTCTCTATTGTGATTTCCCTGACTGATTTACTGTGTATTACTCTGCCTGATTCATACGACTTCTGATTTCCTGGATTTGCCTCTTTTGCTCTGTTTGCCTGATTGGACTGATGTTTGTGTTGCCGAAGTGTTTGTGTTTCGATGCCGAAGCCTGAATTAACGTTTCTGTCTACTGCTAATCCTTCTAATAAACTTCTGCGAATGGATTCTAGTTCTGCCTCAGCGTCCTCCTTACAGAATACTTCGCCAACGATGAATCCAGCAGAAGCTTCAAGTTTGCAGACGGCGTTCGCTTACCAAAGTGAACTGTTAAAGGGCTACCAAGAAAAACTCGTTAATCTTCAGTCAGTCAATGAACACCTGACTCACTACATCCGGTCATTTCCCTCCCCGATGCCGAAGACGGTAAGCTTTGCTCTTCCAGATAAGTTTAATGGATCTCCTGAACATTGTAGAGGCTTTCTTCGACAAGTAGAAATTTATCTAAATCACCAAAGGGAGACGTTTGCATCTGAAACGGATAAATGTGCTTTTCTCATGACCTTGCTGACTGGAAAAGCTATCAATTGGGCTGCTGCAGTTTGGGATACTGATCGACGTTTGAGAACCTCTGTCGATTACTTCATCCAACAACTTAGAGAGGTTTTTGAATACCCTGCTGGAGGCAAGAGCGTAACAGCACAAATTCTGCATATCACGCAAGGGATGCGCACTGCTGCTGATTATGCTGTTGAATTCCGCACTCTTGCTGCTCAAAGTGGTTTTAATGATGTGTCTCTCAAAGTTATTTTCCAACAGGGCCTCACCCATGAACTCCAGACAGAACTAGCTTGCAAGGGGGAGGATCTATCGCTCACAGACTTTGTAACACTAACCATAAAGATTGATAACTTAATGAGACAAGTCCCGAAACTAAGAGTTAATAGAGGAACGCAATATGAACCATTGTCTTCAACCCATAGTATTCAGGCCATTGAAACCACTCCCAGTAATGAGCCCATGCAACTTGCCGACGCGACCGACGTCGGCAACTTCAGTTATGCTTCTATTGTGGCGAGACAGGTCACCGCTGCTCTGGATGTCCCCACAAGCACCAAACTACACCGACAGTAAATATTGACCATTACTTTCTTCTAAATAATAAAACACTTCTGCTTCCTGTTACCCTCAAGACTGATAATACCTCTGTTAAACTTACAGCTATGATTGACTCTGGTGCAGCATCTGGTGAAACATAATTTTCCCACTCAACCTTGCACTCCCCCTATAAGTCTCAAAACCATCGACAACACCCTCATCGGAGAAGGCATCACTCAAAGAACCAGAACTATTAATATGACCGTCGGCCTTTTCCACCAAGAATCCATAACCCTGTATATAGTAAACTCAGCCCATCGTGAAGTAATTCTCGGACATCCCTGGCTCTCTACGCATGACCCTGACATCTCCTGGCAGTGTGGTGAGCTTCGTCGCTGGTCATCTTTCTGCTTCCATCTCTGTTTGAACACTCAGCCCCTACCATGCCTCACTACCAGTATTGAAAGCCCCGAGACCCATAAAACAGTAAACATCCCGTCTTATTATAACGATTTATCAGAGGTATTCAGCAAGTCCAGAGCCACACAACTGCCACCCCACCGTCCTTGGGACTGCGCCATCGATCTACTTCCCAATGCCATGCCACCCAAGAGCAAGGTCTACCCACTGTCAAGAACAGAGAGTCAGGCAATGGAGGAATACATTGAGGAATCTTTAAGTTCAGGTTTCATTCGTCCATCTACATCACCAGCTGCAGCAGGCTTCTTTTTTTTGGAAAAGAAGGATGGTGGATTAAGGCCTTGCATCGACTAGAGAGGATTGAACAATGTAACGGTAAAGTTCCGCTACCCACTTCCCTTAGTACCCTCTGCCCTTGAACAACTCCGTGAGTCCACAATCTACAACAAGTTAGACTTAAGAAGTGCATATAATCTGATCAGGATCAAGGAAGGAGATGAGTGGAAAACTGCCTTCGTCACCACTAGGGGGCACTATGAATATCAGGTCATGCCCTATGGACTTGCCAACTCACCAGCCGTGTTTCAGTCCTTCATCAATGAGATTTTCCGAGACCTGCTTAACCACTATGTGATAGCTTACATTGACGACATCTTGATCTACTCCAAGTCTGGGGAGGAACACATCACCCATGTAAGAACTGTCCTCAAACGACTCCTTGACCGAGGATGCCACAAGGGCCTTCATATCACTGAAGGAAAGATTCACAACCGCACCCATCTTGAAACATCCTGATCCCAGCTTGCCCTTCGTGGTAGAAGTCGATGCCTCGGACTGTGTAATCGGAGCTGTCTTATCACAACGCCATGGTCAACCAGGCAAGCTGTTCCCCTGTGCATTTTTCTCAAGGAAGCTAACGGCAGCAGAGCGAAATTATGATGTGGGCAATAAAGAACTTCTTTCCATGAAAGCCGCCATCGAAGAGTGAAGACATTGGCTTGAGGGCGCTATTCACCCATTCCAAGTTATCACTGACCATAAGAATCTAGAGTACATTAAGAACGCCAAACGACTCAATCCACGTCAAGCTAGATGGGCCCTATTCTTCACTCGATTCCAATTCACAGTCACTTATTGGCCACGCAGTAAAAATAGTAAGGCAGATGCACTTTCCAGGCGGTACAACCCATACCCCGAAAGCTCATCACCAGAACCTATCCTCCCTTCCTGTGTGGTCATAGCTCCTGTAACCTGGGACATTATGGAGGAGCTACAAAGAGCCCAACAGAACGAACCAACTCCAAATAACTGCCCCCCAAACAAACAATACGTCCCTCACGACATGCGACCACGTATCATGCAATGGGTCCACACTTCAATCAGCACGGGTCATCCTGGGATCTCCCGTACTATCCGCCTCGTACAAAACTCCTTTTGGTGGCCATCCATGACCAAAGATATCACCGCTTACGTCAAAGCTTGTCAAATCTGTGCACAATCCAAGACACCCAAGGAATTACCATCTGGTCTCCTCCACCCACTTCCCATACCACAACGTCCCTGGTCTCACCTTTCCATTGACTTTGTAACCGACCTACCCCCCTCCAATGGCTTTACTACCATACTGGTTATCATCGACCGATTCTCAAAGTCCTGCCGGCTAATTCCCCTAAAAGGTCTACCCACATCTATGGAAACAGCACTAGCTTTGTTTAACCACGTCTTCCGAGTTTATGGCTTACCAGAGGATATCGTCAGCGACCGAGGCACCCAATTTACCTCCCAAGTTTGGAGAGTGTTCTGCAAACACCTTGATATCATTGTGAGTCTCACGTCAGGATGCCATCCACAATCTAACGGTCAGGTGGAACACCTCAACCAAGAGATTGGCAGATATCTACGCACATATTGCAGCCATGAACAACACCGATGGTCAGAACTCCTACCTTGGGCGGAATATGGCCAAAACTCCCTAACTCACTCTTCTACAGGTCTAACCCCCTTTCAGTGTGTTCTGGGGTTTCAACCCCCCTTGTACCCGTGGTCTGATGAATCTTCTTCGGTCCTGGCTGTGGACGAGTGGATACAGCGTAGTGAGAGGGTGTGGGACAGCACTCACGTTCGCCTCCAGTGAGCTGTACGAATACAGGAGTTCCAGGCTAACAGTGTCCACACCCTCCCTACCAACCGGGACAACGGGTCTGGCTCTCCACGAGGGACATCAAGTTGCGGCTGCCCAGCAGGAAGCTCAGTCCTAGGTATGTTGGCCCTTGTATAAATGAGGTCACTTACCAACTTGAACTTCCCACTAACTATCGGATCTCTCCTTCCTTTCATGTTTCCCTCCTCAAACCGGTCCACCTGGATGCTGACCCCGGAGCTGAAATCCTAGAGCAACCACCACCCTTGGACATTGATGGGAACCCCGCTTACAAGGTCAGCTCCAATACCTGGTGGACTGGGAGGGCTACGGGCCTGAGGAGAGATCCTGGGTAGCAGCCTGTGACATTCTGGATCCCTCTCTTATTGAGGAGTTTCACAGAGCTAGACCCGATCGACCAGCACCCAGACCACGGGGACGGCCACGTAGAGCCCCAGGAGGTGCTCCTAGGGGGGGGGGGGGTTCGGTAACACCAAACCAGCAGAGGGAGCCCTCACCCGAGTACTGACTGCATGCCGCTTCCTCTGTAAGCAGGATACTGAGCACATGCCCGGCTACGAAGTATTGCCACTTTGCCTGCCTTACCGAGTGTTCTCTATTGTGATTTCCCTGACTGATTTACTGTGTATTACTCTGCCTGATTCCTACGACTTCTGATTTCCTGGATTTGCCCCTTTTGCTCTGTTTGCCTGATTGGACTGATGTTTGTGTTTGATCCCTCTGCCTGCCTACTGACTCTCGTCTTCTGGATTGCCCCTGTGTTGGTATATGGATTCAACTGTTACTCTGGTATTGACCCTTTGCCTGAATTAACGTTTCTGTCTACTGCTAATCCTCCTAATAAACTTCTGCGAATGGATTCTAGTTCTGCCTCAGCGTCCTCCTTACACTGAGACACCAACTGCGAAACTGCACCTCAGACAGCCACACAGTCACCCCACTCTATTCAGACCGCCTGAAGATCAAAGAGCTGAAATTCAGACACCTCCAAGACCTGAAGGAAGTCATCCCAAAGGACTTTCACAGCTTTTACGACAATATGCTTCACAAGCTTAATATAGGATGCAGTATTAACACAATCAATATGATGGCAATGTAACAACACACACAGAGGCTCACAGATACATGCACACAGACACACAGACAAGGGCTCACCCTACTCACAAACACAAATACACTCAGTAATGGGCTTAATAAAGCAAGCCTTACCTATGATTTTATCTGTGTTAAACTATGATATCAGTTATTGATGTATTTTAAATATCTACTTATTAAAATGTATCTAATATAATACTTGAATTGAATTGAATGTTTTGGATACCACCATTAAAATTATTGTTTTTATTATTATTTTACTGACTTTAAGTTCAGCTGTTAGGCCTACTTCTAGACTATGCCTCTCTTGGCACTGTGCATGTAAAATACTCCAAGTAGCAAGGTTTTTATTTATGAGAGAAAAAAGGGCTGTCTACTGGCGCTAAGTAAGCCTATCTTTGGATAACTCTGTCTGTTTTTTAGACAATAATGAGTGAAAATAGTTAGGTTAGATACATTTGAGTAGGCCTGTTTTTTTTTTTTTAAATCGATAGCTGTAATGCTTTTGTGCAGAAGGAAGCCTGTGAGCCACGAAGGTAAATTTGCGAGCAGATTAGGCTAATTTCCGCCTATTAGACAGCCTAGTCAGCTCATCGTTTTTTGTATTGCATCACTTATAGCGCTTAAACTTTTACAATAGAGTTTAGGAAGATGTATGTAACCACAGTCGTTAGCTTTGGTTAACTATTGAAGCCTTTTCTCTTGTCAAAAGGCTCAACGCGACCGCCGTCTTTGTTTGCGTGCAGATTAATTTCCGCCTATTAGACAGCCTAGTCATTTTATCGTTTTATTTTGGTATTGCATCGCTCATAGCTCTAACGTTTAAAATAGAGTTTAGGAAGATGTATATAACCACAATCATTAGCTTTGATTAGCTCTTAAAGCCTTGTCTCTTGTCAAAAGGCTCAACGTGACCGCAGACTTTGATGAACACTGCTGGCAGCAGCGACGTCTGTGTCCGTACCATTCTTATCAATGACAGCGTAATCTCGTATCTCCCGCTCTCAAGTCATAAATTTTGTATCTCCGATTTAACATGATTATGGGGAAATGTTGTGTTAATGTTGGTACACAACTGTATATGATAGCAATATAAGGTATAATACCAACTTTAATGATACAATGTTTAATAACTAAAACATTATGCCGTTTTTTTAATTTCCTGAAAAATAATGGTTTTGGAGATGCGAGGATCCGCCCGGCAGCGACGATATGGATGTTTATTAAACTACACTACAGGGGAGCATGCAACATCGAACTATACACAAACATACATTAAACATAGATGCCAATGCAAGGAAGGCATGGAGAGAGAGAGAGAGCAAGAGAGTAGAGTGTAATGGCATAATTTGCACACAGGGCTGGACTGGGACAAAAAATCGGCCCTGGCATTTTCGCCCAGACCGGCCCACTACATACGATAAAAATACTACCCATCTTTGCACGCTCTTGAATATGTATACCAGCTCCTATTCCATAAAAGCACTAAAGCCATATAATAATAGGTAGGAAAGTGTGAGAGTTGACACATTAAAAACTTCTAAAAAGTGTAATTTATTAATATAATAAAACTATAATCCACACTGATGAATCCTAAAACTATAGGCCTATATAGTTATGACATCCTGTGTATGTGTATGTGCCTGTGTGTTTGAGGGAGAAAGGGAAGAGACATGATACATTATTGATCAGATGATCACTGTTTCCCACAGTATAGCATTAAATAAACTGTAAACTTACTTAATCAAATTTGTTAACTCCTTGGATGAACTTTTAAAAGCATAAGAAGGCATCCTGTATGTTTGTGTGTGTGTGTGCAGTGGTGTATAAAGTACCCGAAAGCCATACTCAAGTAAAAGTACAGGTATCTTACCAAAAAATGACTTAGGTAGAAGTTGAAGTCTTCGTTTAGAATATTACTTGAGTAAAAGTCTTAAAGTATATGATATTTATTGTACTTAAGTACGAAAAGTATTCTTAAAAATCTTAAACGTACTTAAGTATTGAAAGTAAAAGTACAAGTAAATGCAAAATGGAAAAGAAGGAAATAAATATATATATATATATATATATATATATATATATATATATATATATATATATATATATATATATATATATTGTGACGAGTCGGCTGCCTCCCCCCTGTCCATCATCACCACCCCGTCCCATATTCGCCGCCCTTCACCAGGCTCCCGACAGGAGTGGGTGTGTGAGAGAGGAGGGGCGCTGAAACAGCCAGGGCTGGCGGCGTGTGATGAGGCGCACCTGACGTGAATAGAGCCTCATCACCGCCGCCGTTAAATGCCGAATGCACCTCTCCTCGGGAGACCGGTCTCTCCCCGTGCATGCACGCTGGTGTCCTCGTGGGTCCAGGAAGGGAGCGTCGAGGAGGACTGCCACACCCGTTAGGCGGCTGACGGGCCAGGATGCCGGGCCGCCGAATCCCCCAGAAGCGCCGGGATTTCCGAAGATGGACGAAGCCGCGCAAGAGACGCCGCCGCCACTCGCTCCCGGCCCCGAGAGGGGAGCGCGTGCGGCCACCGGACTCCGCCCCTTCCCTGGACCCTTCCCTCCTGAACACTGCCCTCCTACACAGCCCTGCAGCACGACGAGGACACCAGATCCCTGTTTATTTTGGACACTTTTCCCCCTTTGGACACTTTATTTTAATATATTGTTTAATAAAAACCTCTCCGAGGCTTGACGCCACGCCCACTGTGTCTGTCGTTGGCTCCTCCCGCCACAATATATATATATATATATATATATAATATTCATACAGCTTTAGTAGCAAGATTGTGTTCAGTTTGAACTCTTTCTTCCATTTTGTATTTTTGGGTAAGAATAAGAAGCACTTCATCCGTTACTTAGTGTCTTTCATTCCAACATAAGAAAACATCTCTGGAATCTGCATCTGAAATAGCATTAAGATGTATTTATTTACACAGTTTAATGTATCTCAGAGGGGAAATGGATGCATATAAACTGCAGTTACAGATGCATAAATAGGCCTAATGTTGTGTTTTTAACATAAAACATTGAATACTGATATTTGAAATAATTTAAAACATGAAAAAAATGGTCAAAATGTAAAATTAAAACCGCTAGTAGGTGACAGCAAAGACTTTGGTGACAGAAAGTGACCATTAATTAGTGAGTCATTGAGATTCAACCGATTTATTCAAACGGCTGATTCATTCAGGATCAGAGCATTTGACTGTGTTAATGAGTGAATCACTGAATCATTTATTCAACCGATTCGTTCAAAAAGCGGATTCATTCAATAAGTACACCGTCCATTGCTCAGAGATGCAAAACAGTGCTGTGATCTTTGTTTGGAACTATTTTCTTTGGCAAAATTTAGCAAAAACAAGCAATAAGTCTAAAATGTAAGTCACTTATTGCTTTACTGAACTTGTATGAAATGATTATTAAATGTGTTCATGCTGATATCTGCAGAAAAACTGTACTAGTTGTGTGATATAGATATAGAAGTTAACAATATTATATAAATATGAAAAGAATACAGAAGCATTTTTGCCATCTACAATTTGGAATGCCTGGAATTTTTTATACATGAATAAATCAACGTGCGTGCACTCTGTGTGTGTGATATAGCCTACTTGATAATGTCAGATCACACATCATTACAACAACACTTACCCAATTATTGCAGAAGATATACTGTATATCACACACCCCAGACTCGACTTGAATGAATGAATCAATCATCCGCGATTGTGCGCTTACTTTGCACGGTTTGCAGATGAGCAAAGCTGTTCTAACTTGCAAACGCCAGACCACTGATTCTCAAACCTGCTTTCCTGCAGTCTGTGTTCTTCTGACTATTTTGAAAGTAACGAATATGCTTCGGGGAAATGTATCAGAGTAAAAGTATACATTTTAATTAGGAAATGTAGTGGAGTAAAAGTAAAAATTGTCTGAAATATAAAAACTCAAGTAGGCTACAGATACTCCCAAAAAATACTTAAGTACTGTAACAAAGTATTATTACTTCATTACAATACACCACTGTGTGTGTGTGTGTGTGTGTTTGAGAGAGAGAGAGAGAGAGCACGAGAGAGCCCAAAAGGGGAGATGTTTAAAGGGGCTATGTGTAGGTTTTTACTAAAAAAAATCTTTAAGATAGAGTTTTCATTTGTCCATTTATGAGCCAACCATAATGTAATAGGAAGAATGACACCTTGACTGTCCACCACGGTTGCCTCTATCAGCCTGTAGGCTCAGTTGTGTCTGGAGGAGTCGGGTCCAAATTGGCGCGAAAATTCAAATGTGACGTCATGCGCGTTCTCGTCTACAGCGGCAATCGCTAGCGGTAGTGTTTGAAATGGACTCTGCGGACGGAAAGAAGCGACCAGCCTCCAGCACAACCCAGACACCCATGGAAACTCCTCGTAAGCTTAAATTAAAAAAAAAAAAAAAGCCTTCTCTAGTGCACCGAGAACGAGCATGAGACTGGCTGCAGTTCCTCTAACGGCCACTGGTGTCAGTAACTGTTAGAAATTTCAGAACTTACGCAGTGCTCATTTAAAGATGTGATTGGGTCAGCCCAATGTCAATTAAGAAAATAACTAATGGGCTGCTGATTAAATGTCTCATGGGCCAGTCTGTCTGGGGGAGAAAAAATCCTAAGCCGACTTTTTTTGACAAATACATTAAACAGCCGCAAAGACCACAGCGCTGTCAACTATTTAGGCAGAAAAACTATAGGCTGCTAAGAGTTTTATGGGCCGATCAGACAAATATGGTATGAGAAGATGTATAGGCCCGGCCCAAAAAGTACGTCGGCCCAGCGGGAAAATGCCCGTTCTGCCAGATGGCCAGTCCGCCCCTGTTTACACATCAGCTAACCACAACCTGTTAAGAACCATCAGAGAATCACGTCACCTTAATTAAAAGGGGTGGAAGCCTAGAAGCGCATCTAAATAGTTAACAAGCGGTTACTTGCATTGGTTTTGTTGGTGCTGAGTGAAGTGTCCTGTTGCATGTATAATGCGTAGATTCTTGATGAAGTCCTTTGGGAGTGAAAGCTTCGTCATTGCAGCCATTGGTTGATTGGTCCAAAGTGAATCGACAAAGTTACTGGAATTAAAACTACCAGAAGCTCGGACTCCCCCCGAAAGGGGAGTCGCGAGATTTCCAAGGTGATATGTGTGTCTCCAGGGCACCGAAAGTAAAAAGAAGACCCACCTTTTGGGTGTGGAATTAGTTTTATCTGGTTTCCCTGTAACACCCATTTTGGTTAGTTTGACCAATAACAAGACGCATAGTTTCAGCTGGAAAGTGTTTCTTTGTCCCATTTGACACCTCATTTGCATGTTTTATGACTAGTGAAGAATCTGTGTTGTTTTGCTCACAGTAGAGTAAAACTAGAATGATGCATTTCACGATCACATAGTGTACATCATTGTTTTAGGAATAAAGAGAAGATCATTTTGATATAAAAAATAGACATCTAGAAGATAATAAACCAGAGATACATTCATATACCTGAATATGTATCACATTCGGTTACTATTACCTACTCTCTAAAAATCCATTTTGTAGTTGTTTATCGTCCTCCAGGATCACTAGGTAACTTTGTGGAAGAATTAGATTTATTGCTTTCAACCTTTCCCGAGGATGGTACTCTCTTAGTCTTACTTGGAGACTTCAGCATCCACCTAGATAAACCTCAGGCTGCAGACTTCCACACTCTGCTTGCCTCTTTTGATCTCAAGAGAGTGCTAACTACAGCTACTCACAAATCAACCAACTGGACCTTATTTACACACGACAATGCTGCACTGATCATGTGCTGGTTACTCCACTGCAGGGGCGTAGCCATCATTTCAAAAGTGGGGGGGACGGAATGTCTAGTGTTATACCTGTTTTTTTGTTGTTGTTTTTTTACAGTTAACCCTTGTCTAATTGACAGGTTTTATTTTTAATCATACCTTTTTGCTTAATATGCTTTATGATTATATTATTATATATGATTATGAAACAGAAGGAAAGAAAGAGAGAAAAAAGAAAGAAAGAAATACAACAGCTTGTCACTGGGACAGTACCCTTAAAAGGACATCTTTGTACCTTATTTACCCCAAAAAGTTTCATAGTTGTACATTGCGGTACATATTGGTACTCTAATGTACTAATGTGCACCTTTTTGAGTATAAGTTACAAAGATGTCCTTATAAAGGTACTATTTTTTAAGATATAAGAAATATCTTATCATAGACAATGCTGTAAATAATCTTTACCTCTGAAGCCTCACTGAAACTTTCTGCCTCATTCACTCTCAACTGTGAATTCACTTCTGCCTCTGTCTATAGCAAATAAAGTAGTGTTTGAAACATCTACATACAGGGAATAGTGACATACAGAAGAAAATAACACATTAAGTACACTGCTGGACAATAACCAATCATTTGTATCCTAAATTATTTTTTAACACTTTAGAATGATAAACAAATATTCACTATTAACTATGACTTTTGCCTCAATAAACTCTTAATTTACTGCTTATTAATACCTTGTAAGGTAGTCGTTGTAGTTGTTAAATTTAGGATTATGGGATGCAGAATATGGTCATGCAGAATACAGAATTAATATGTGCTTAAGTACTAATAAACAACCAATATGCAAGCTAATAATTACATACTGTAGTTAAAAATGATAGCTAAGAAGTTGTTCATCATACTAATGTTATTTTTTATTTTTCTATATTTGACTAATTATGTGTTTTCTATGATTGGTCCTGTTACGGGGCTGACCAGACGTGAGACGTGCGGATCCATTTGCAAAGCTTTATTGTAAAACATGGTCATACAGGCAGGGTCGGGAGACAGCAAACAGGTATGGCAGAGGCAAGACAGAGCAATCCGTGGAGCAAGCGTGGGTCGACGATCGGCGAACAGTATCCAAACAGGGCAAGGCAAAGAGAATAATCCGGGAACGCAGGCAGGAATCAAAACACAGGAAATCTAACTCGGGAAACTGAGAACGCGTTGTAAAGAGACTAGGCTAACAGTACTCGGTGGTGAGCAAGAGCAAGTCCCAGGCTTAAATAGTGAGTGGTGGTGATTGTGAAATGATGATCAGGTGTGAGCGAGATAGTGAACAGCTGTGCATGTCGTCAGTGCAATGGATTGTGGGAAATGGAGTCCAATGTGTGTGAGTGAAAATAGTCACTGTGGTGAACAGGTGACCTCTAGTGGTGGTTAACCGGGAGAGCATGGACCAGATTCGTGACAGGTCCATATATAATCCTACAAACGCTTGTGTATTAAAGACGTTATACAATGTAAAAACAGCCAGGTGTTAAAAGCCACTCTTCTCACCTGTCACTGTGTGTCGTCCTGATTCTGTCCTAACAAACCTAGGCTGACTGTTTCTTGTTCATTCTTGACAACACATAAAAACGTCAAATTAGTGCAATAATGACAGAGCACCCCTAAATGAAGATCGGTCCTGTATCAGATCACTGCTTGCATACTTGATTGAAATATATCATGTAGAATTGGCAGAGTGTCACAATTCTGCAAACGCTGTAAAATCTCAGTTCAACATTATCTTTATTCTTATTTGAAGGGTTCTGATAACATACATACGTGTTAAAATAAAAGACGTTACAAAAGAGTTACGGAAAAATACCCTGAAAATAAATAAGTGCATGTTTGTCCAGGCAGCTTTTTTTTCTCCATATAATGAACATCAAAACTTGCTAATTATTCAACAAGAGCAATAGGCAGAGTCACTGAACATTGTGCAACACTATTCGGATACTACATGCCAACTTACGCTGCTTGACTTCTTCGTAAAAAAGGAGTGAAGAGTTTCTTGCCGCTTTGAACTCATCTCGACCTCTAATGAATGTTGGACCGCGGGCGCGAGCCTGGGCATGTCGTGACGTCACAAACTGAGTGCCTGATTGCCATGGAAACGTAAACGTCATGTATAAATTATCTTGTCTTTTTGAATTTTAAATCATTCTGCATTTATATACATTGCTCCATTAAAACCTCAACATGTCGAGAACACAACTGTCCAATGAAAAAGTGTGGGGGACGAATTTACTTTTTATAAAAAGTGCGGGGGACACGTCCCCCGCGTCCCCCACGTAATCTACGCCCCTGCTCCACTGCACACCTCAGATCACTTCCTCCTCACTCTTAACCTCAACATGATTCCTGACACATCACATACCCCTCCACATGTCACTTTTCGACTTAACTTGCATTCACTCTCACCCTCCCGGCTATCTGCTATGGTTTCATCTTCGCTTCCTCCCCCTAATCAGTTATCCTCTCTTGATGCTAACAGTGCTACTGATACTTTCTGTTCCACTCTGACGTCTTGTTTAGATACTTTCTGCCCCTTATCTTCCAAGCCAGCCCGTACCTCCCCTTCTGCCCCTTGGCTATCTGATGTTCTCCAAAAACAGTCGTTCTAAACTCAGGGCTGCGGAAAGGGTATGGCGTAAATCACAAAATCCTACTGACTTTAATTTATATCGATCAGTCCTCTCTGACTTCTCTGCTAGTGTTTTCCACTGCTAAAAGGACATACTATCATAACAAAATTACCTCTTGCATGCTTTTTAAAACATTTCCTCCCTCCTTTGTCCTACTCCTCCCCCTCCTTCATCATCTCTAACAGCTGACGACTTTGCCACATTCTTCATTAATAAAATTACAATCCTCACTGCACAATTTTCCACACCACAATCTATCAAACACATCTTACCAGCAAACATACACTCATTCACATCCTTCTCTCCACTCTCTGAGGCAAAAGTCTCTAAACTCATCCTTTCCAGTCATCCTACTACCTGTCCGCTTGATCCTATTCCATCTCATCTCCTTCAAGCCATTTCTCCTGCAGTTGTACCTGCACTCACTCACATAGTTAACACATCCCTTCACACTGGAATCTTTCCCTCAGCAATTAAACAGGCTCGTATAACACCACTTCTTAAAAAACCCACTCTTAACCCAACTCTTTTAGGGAACTATAGACCGGTTTCCCAAGGTATCCAAGTCACAACATCTAGCTACTGGGGTGCCTCAGGGCTCAGTTCTTGGACCACTTCTCTTTTCTGTCTACATGGCATCACTAGGTTCTGTCATTCAGAAACAAGGCTTTTCATATCACTGCTATGCTGATGACACTCAACTCTACCTCTCATTCCATCCTGATTATCCGATGATAGCTGCTTGCATCTCAGCGTGTCTAACAGACATTTCTTGCTGGATGATGGACCATCACCTTCAACTCAACCTAGCTAAGACAGAACTGCTTGTAGTTTCAGCTTACCCATCGCTTCATCACAATCTCACCTTCCAGTTAGGCTCATCTACCATAACTCCTTCAAAAACAGCCAGAAACCTTGGAGTTGTGATTGATGATAAGCTGAATTTCTCAGACCACATTGCTAAAACTGCCTGGTCCTCCAGATTTGCATTATACAACATTAAGAAGATCAGACCCTTTCTCTCGGAACATGCAACACAACTTGTTCAGGCTCCTGTTCTGTCCAAACTTGACTATTGCAATGCTCTCTTGGCAGGTCTTCCAGCCAATTCTATTAAACCTCTACAATTAATCCAAAATGCCGCTGCAAGATTAATCTTTAATGAGCCGAAAAGAATGCACGTCACGCCTCGGTTCATCAATTTGCACTGGCTACCAATAGCTGCTCGCATTAAATTCAACAGTATTAAATCTAGAGTATGATTTTGACAATGAGTAGGCCCTGACACGTGTTGTTTAACACCAATAGAGTTTAGAATGTCTAGAAATGCTGATCCCAACAAATCTATTTAATTATCAACATGGATATTAAAATCCCCAACAATTAGGACTTTATCTGCAGCCAGCATTAACTCAGATATAAAATCAGCAAATTCTTTAATAAAGTCTGTATGTGCCCTGGTGGCCTGTATATAGTAGCCAGTACAAACATCACAGGGGATTTATCATTAAAACCTGTTTCTTTGGATAACGTTATATGAAGCACCATTACTTCAAACGAATTATACTTGAAACCCGACCCGAGAAATACTGAAAATATTGCTATAAATTGTAGCAACACCTCCCCCTTTACCTTTTGGACACGGCTCATGTTTGTAACAGTAATCTTGGGGGGTAGACTCGTTTAAAGTAATGTAATCATCTGGTTTTAGCCAGGTTTCTGTCAAACAAAGCACATATAGTTTATGGTAAGTGATCATATCATTTACCAAAAAGTGCTTTTGTAGAAAGGGATCTAATATTCAATAAGCCAAGCTTTGTCATTTGTTTATCTGTATTATATCTGTTTTTTATTTGTTGAACATAAATTAAATTGTTACTCTTACTTTGGTTTGGACAGGTTTTTTTTTGTATTTTCTAGTTTGGGGAACAGACACAGTCTCTATAGTGTGATATCTAGGTGAAAGAGTCTCTATGTGCTGAGAATTAACTGATTTTTGTGACGTGAGGCGGCTAGCAGACGGTCGATTTAGCCAGTCTGTCTGCTTCCTGACCTGGGCCCCAGTTAGTCAAGTACGAACTCTAAGTCAATGTGCCATATTTCTAAAGAGAAGTGCGGCACCACCCCAGGAGGGATGAAGACCATCTCTTTTCAACAGGTCAGGTCTGCCCCAAAAACTCTTCCAGTTGTCTATGAAACCTATGTTATTATACGTGCACCACTTAGACATCCAGCCATTGAGTGATGACAGTCTGCTATGAATCTCATCACCGTGGTAAGCAGGGAGCGGACCAGAGCATAAGACAGTGTTATCGTACTTGCAAGTTCACAAGTTGCAAGTTCTCTTTAACATTATTTTTAGTGATCTCCGACTGGCAAACTCGAACATCAATGATTTATTTAATGCAAACAAATATGGATTATTCTAAATATGCTGCATCTATGACATGTCTAAGTGTCCTAAAATTGAGGCATAGACATTTTTTTGTATTTTTACATTTTTTAACTGTCTCATCTTTATCCTCAGTGGTGGGCAATTCCAACCCTTGAGGTCCACTGCCCTGCACGGTTTAGTGCCATCCCTAAACAATTGTATAATGTAATTTATGTAACAAAATATAATTTATGTAATCCTGAAGACTTTTGTCCGATTTTTCAGATGTGTTTGATCAGGGTTGAAGCTAAATGCTGCAGGATGGTGGGCCTATAGGAGCAGGGTTGGACACCCCCGTTCTACCATAAAATGAGCCGTGTGAAGCCTTGCAAGAGAAAAATCTTGTTAAAAATGCAAATATGTAGTCAACTAAATGTAATATTATCTGTTTTACATGCAATTATTAACATTTGCACAATTAAATTTTTAAACTCAATATAAACAGAAAGGCCTAAAAGGCTTTTCCCTAAGGGCCCCTGGTCCTGGAATGTGATTTCTACTGAGGGGGATCTGCTCTCCTTGATGTGATTTATAACCCCTATCCACCCCCCACCCCACTTCTCTGAGAGATTGTTTTATCAAGGGGCTCCCCTTTGTATTTTATGTGATTTCTGTGTATTTTCTGTGTATTTTCTACACCCCTCCTACCCCCCATAACCATCAACATGGAAAATGCCAAACCTCCCCCAAGCACTCCACCCCACCCCTCACACACACACAACTCCCCATACCACCCCAGAATTCACAATAATGAAATAACCAGAATTAGCTTGTGACACCATTCATTGTTAATACTGAGGATAATCCTTTTTTTATACCCTAAACAGGCAACATATCTCGGGAGATACGCATATTTCAAAACGCAATAAAAAACAACACAAACAACATATTTCTTAATTTTCTTTTTCAACATCTCAAGACAATGTTCACAATTAATACTAATAGTTGTATTGCATTTTTTTTTTTTTTTTTGCTGAAAAAAGTAAGATTAATATATGCCTACTTTCTACATTTTCTGAATGTCCATCATGTTGGCTTTAGGTCAAACTGACAAAACGAGCACAAAATTTTTTAACCAAGTGATGTGACCCCCGTACTCAAAACAACCTCAGCTATGATAATGATAACAGTTATGGATGAAAAAAATTCTTCCTCGTGCCTCCTACAAGAGATTAAAGAGTATGTATCTCGTGGTACACGTTGCCTGTTTTAGGGTTAATTAATTAATTAATTAGTTATGAATATATAACGCAATTAAAATATTTTAAATCAATTAACGCACTGGCCCCGCCCCCAGACCTGTACGTCATCTTACATTTGACAGTTGACTGTTGACAAATATGATGCAGGGAAACAACTCCATAAATGCAGTTATGCCCTACAATTTTTCATTTTTATATCATACGAGAAGTGATGTCACTCCAGCTGCGAGAGCAATACCAGATGAGTGCTGATTTTGTCCTGAATATCACAAGTTTAAATGTGATTTTATACAACAGTTCAGTAAATAAGAATTTGATAAAAACTGTCTGTATGAACAAAAAGGTACACTTTGAATGTGATTTTAAATGTTATAACATTGATTTTATAATGTCTAAGCATGAATCCATAAGCAAATCTATGAACTGTTTTAGTGCATTTAATTCTCCCATTAGTGGTCTTCCGCTGCCATCTAGTGGTTATTGCAATTTCTCATACAAAACTGTGTTTTTAACCTTTATAACTGACCGATTTATAGTTGTCCAAATGCAAATGTTCAACATTTTTTGATCATTATTGATTTATAGTTGTCCAAATGCAAATGTTCAACATTTTTTGATCATTATTGATCTAGAGGGTCCTGAGAATTGTACTGCACTGATTTGATTGATTTTGAGTTTAAAACCTACGACGAGTTCATAAAGGTAGGTTTTTTAAAATAATCTCAAATATTTAATTAACAGTTTGATTGATAGCATTGGTCCGAGAGGCAAAGTTGTTCAGAATGAGGAGATCTATCATATGATATGATATATATATATATATTTCTAATTTCAGGTCATTTACTATAGAAATACTGTGTTTTTGAGGCCTTTTTAATTGTTATAGCGCCACCTATGGTTTCATCTCTATGAAACTTTGCATACTTGTTAAAAGTCATCCGACACATGTTTCTCACCTATTTTCGAGTTTTCCTTTAGGTTTTATAGGCTTTGTGGTATATGTGGCCAAGCCCCTTGTCTAAATGACCCTGTTATAGCTAACTAAATAACATAATTAAATTTTTTTTTTGATAATTATTGATCTAGAGAGTCCAGAGAATTGTGCTGCCGTGGTTTGATCGAGATTGAGCGAAAAACCTAGGACTAGTTTGCAAAAGTAGGTTTTCAACATATTTGTGAATAATCAATGAACAATTTGATTGACAGCAATGGCTCTTGAGGCAAAGTTGTGCATTATGAGGAGATCAAATTTTATGCAAATTGTGTGGATGTGTGAAACACCACGTGATTACAGAGCCAAAAAACTTGTTAGCGCCAACTAGTCGCCGATTTCTTGCAAAATTCTTACAGACCTTTAGGGCCATGAGTTGAACATGCCCACCGAGATTTGTTCCGATCGACCTTCGTTAAACTTATTTAATAGGTGCTCAAACTTCATTGGCCGATGTGGCCATGTATTTTGAGGTATGTGAATGTCCTCATAGGCACTTGTGCCACTTTGGACAAAGACAGTGCATACCAATTTTCAAGTTGATTGGATCAAGGGTTGCGTAGTTATAGCCTATTTTATGTTTGTTTGTTTTTATCCGTCTTATAGCGCCCCCAAATGGCAGAGGTGACCTTTTTTTATTATTATTTGACCAAAGTTTGAGCTCGTACACCTGTACTGAGTTTGGTGAGGATATCTAATTTCGTTCAAGAGTTATACTACTATTAGCTATCGGCTATCGTTAGCATAGACCGTTTTTGCGTACTGTTTTGCGCGAAAATTGAAATTTCAACTTTTTTTTTTATAATTATTGATATTCAATGTCCACGTAATATTTCTGCAGTGGTTTGGTTCCTATCGAGTGAAAAACCTATACCTTTGCTCGTGCTGACCCTTTGACAAAGGTGTACAAGCTACGGCCTATGGCAAGCTGGTTCAGCATTAAATACATCTTGCTGTACTAGTAATAATTTAGTTTTGACTAGTCAAAATTCCAGTTCCAGATATCTATTTTGCAATTTTGACTCGTCGTAATTGGAATTAAGATATCTGTAATGTGATTATGACTAATCTTCAAATGAGTTTTGACTAGTCATAATTCCAATTCAAGATATTTTTAAATATGATTTGCCTAGTCAAATTTCTAATTAGAGATATCTCAAATTACAAATGTATGGCAAGCCGTCTTAACATTTAAAACTTTTTTTTGACTATCCATAAATATAATTTTGGATAGTCACAATTGTAATTCCAGATATCTATATGGCAATTATGACTAGTCGTAATTGGAATTAAGATATCTACAATGTGATTATGACTAGTCATAATATGCATTGAATATATCTACAATGTCATTTTGACTAGTAATAATACACATTCCAGATATCGACAATGCTATTACGACTAGTCGTAATCTTCCATTGCCTTCCTTTGAAAAATATTTGCAGATATCTTCAAATGAGTTTTGACTAGTGAAGCATTTTCTTCCATAACCGATACGCCATCTCCTGATCAATCCCCAGCCGGGAGCAGTAAAAAACGGTCAGATAAGATAGAAATTGATTTTAATGATCTTTTAGCACAGGGACTTCAACGTCTCCAGGATAAGAAGCTCAAGAAACAGAAGAAGAAAGAACGAAGAAAGAGGACCTAAAAGGGAACTGGAGGACCAAAAGATCTTCTTCAAAATGAGAGTGATCCTGAAGTTAAAGAGGAAACAAGAATTGGTGAATAAAAGAATAATGAAGTTAATGAGGGAAATACTTAAGTTGTATGATTTTTAAGCTGAATTGCAATTGTTATGTGGTTATTTTGTTTGTTTTATAAGAGAGCGGTCGAACCTAGGACATGCATTTTGCAACCTGTTTGCAGAATGGAATTAAGGTGTTACTCGCACCTGCTAGAGGTGTGATATAGTGGTTCAGACAAGTGTATACAAGATTCGTATATGTTTTCTGAGGTGTTGCAGCTTTCCTTATAGTTTAAAATAGCAATATGCATGCTTGCTATCTGAAGATGTTATAATTTTTTCTGTTGAACTTCCAACCCTGCCTTCTGTAGCAAAGGTTACATTTCCTGCCTGCACGAGCAGAGGAGGCAAACACAGGCAGGGGGAGAAGAGGGTAAAGTGATGGGAGGTTTTGTTATGTGATTAATGCAAATGATATGCAAGGCTATAAAATGCTGAAACAATGAATGTACGGGCCGACATTCGTGGTGAAGATCTTTTACTTGCTGTTATTTTTGTTATTTGCTTATGAGTTATTGTTTTTTTAATAAAACGAAACCATTGTGTTGGTGATTCATTAACCCTTTTAAACAAGTCTCTGAGTGATTAATAAATAATAACTAGTTATCAGAACCTGAATAAAATCTTTATTACGAGTTCCAAGAGGCCCAAGCTTGACTGAGCCAGGACGGACAATGAAAGGACGGGGGAAAGGACGGGAGACTTCTGCCAATATCAACTCAGCTGAAAGGTGATTATATATCTGATGATAATGATCCATTAATGAGTGTGATAGATGAGAATCAGAGGTTTTAACCCTTTAATCCGATATATAAAATACAACACTAGTCATAATTCCAATTCAAGATATCTTTAAATATGATTTGCCAAGTCAAAATTCTAATTAGAGATACCTCCAATTACAATTTGACTAGTGGTAATTAAATTAGAGATATCTTCAAATGAGTTTTGACTAGTCGTAATCCCAATTCAAGATATCTTTAAATATGATTTGACCAGTCAAAATACAATTAGAGATATTTGTAATTCAAAATTTTTAAAGATATCTAAAATACATTTGTAGATATCTGCAATTCATTTATGACTAGTCAAATTACAGTTGTAGATATCTTGAATTGGAATTTTGACTGAGCAAATCATATTTAAAGATATCTTAAATTGGAATTATGACTAGTCAAAACCCATTTGAAGATATTTGCAATTTAATTATGGATATCTCAATCAGATTTTTGACTAGGAAGGACTGTTTTGGAGATATCTGCATTAAGCTGTGTGACTAGGCGTAATTGCAATGTAGATTTCTGGAATTAACAATTTTACTAGTCAAAATTCCTTTCTAGATATCTAAAATGGACATGCAAATACACCTTTGTTGAGCCCCACCTTTAACATTTCATTAACCAATCCTAGCTTGGAAACTGTTGTCATCCACCATTTTGTCTAAGTGTTGTATAATAAAGGTCCTGCATCTTTGGGTGATTTCAAACTGTTTTATACAGAAGTAATTCAAAAGTATGGAAATAAAAATGTGGCTTGAGCATGTGTAAAAGTGGTAGGCTATACAGAGAGGACTTAAATAGGCTTTTGTCTTGTTTTATATCGTAATGTTGAGACGTGTGTGCTGTGGATTAAATCGTGTTAGCCTTTATTTACAAACCAACACATGTATAAGCCTCATGTCAGCCCTTGCAACATTTGATATAATGTTAAAAAAATTGGAGTGTCTATTTACACTAAGTGCAAATATTGTAATAATATATTAAACTATTCACCTACCAACGTGTGATTTAGATCATCACTTTCAATGGAGTAGAGATAACAGTGAATGCTTGTTGAAGTTCGAATTTACCTTTTGCCGAACTTTTTTTTCTCCATTTTCAAATCTCATATGTATCGGAAAGGCATTTCTTTTTAATAAAAAATAAGGAAATAATTCAAAAGTTGAAAATAAATACCGGCTAGGGTTAGGGTAGGTGTAGGGAGGGCTTTATTGTCCCAATAAGGTGCCATCTATTTAAAAATGTTCAGTTTTATGATGTACTACAATACTGAGGTGCAGATAATTGTCACTATTTCAAATAAGAAGTATAAATTGCAGAAAATCTTGCTATTTTAACATAGTGTAAATAAAATCTATAGCTATTTGCACTTAGTCTAAATAGCATATCCTTAAAAAATACAGCTATTTTCACTTAGTGTAAATAGCATCCATTGCTATTTGCACTTAGTGCAAATAGCATTTACTGCTATTTGCACTTAGTGTAAAGAGCATCTATCGCTAAGTATATGTTATTTGCACTTAGTGTAAATATAATCTAATTAGTGCAAATAGCCGCTGCCTAAAAGAATACATTGGCGCTCATCACTGGCTGAACACAGCAGAATCATCATCATGGATCTCTTGCTGTAATACAATACAATACTCCCACCTTGTGGGCTATTTCCTATGGAAGCTCGTTTCCACCACTAAATAAAGAAATAAAAAGCAGCAAATTATCTTTATTTTTTATTTTTATTCCATGGTGGAAACAAGCTGCCAAAATGACACAAGTGAACCTGAATTCATACACAACATAATGTAACCTACTAATAAATGTCATCAATGCCAGATAAACTTTTATTAAATTGTAATCTTAAAATCAGCTTTCACCTTTTTTGACAGCATCTGATGAGGCATTGTTCTTGCCCGTCATGCATTTATTTGTACTATTTTTCATGTGTGTGTATGTGTGTGTGTGTGTGTGTTTATTTATTTATTTATTTATTTATTTTTGTATAATTCCATTGTTTTTCATTATGTCTAAATATATAATAAATAAATTCAGATGAGCAGTTTGCGGTTTTCTGACTTTATTGAACATTACACAGCATTTTGTCTTTTTTTGCAGCGAAACAAGCTGCCATAATGACACAAGTGAACCTGAATTCATACACAACGGTCCGTTTTGCAACATGATTCAATTAAAATCACAGCGCTATTTATACATGCACGCTGGAGACCTTTTACCACATAAGGCTGCATCCAGATTTATTTAATAATCCATGAAGCACTTCATCCAGTAGCTTTTCTCTCCAAGACAACAAAAGCAGACTTTTATTATGTTATTAGCAGCAGGCGGGGATGAGCTCTAGGGGGAAGCTGAGTAAATGTATTCTCACATCACACAACAGCAATTCAACTAGGTATGGCAAGCCGTTTTAACATTTAAAACTTTTTCTTTTTTACTATCCGTAAATATAATTTGGATAGTCACAATTGTAATTCAGAGACTCATAATTATAATTTGACTAGTCACAATAACAATTAGAAATATCTGCAATTATAATTGCACTAGTAAGAAATCGGATTAGAGATATCTCTAAATACTTTATGACTAGTCAAAACTCCATTTAAGGTATCTGTAATTACATTAGAGATATTTTCAATGGTGCGTCATACATCCACAAATATAATTACAGATATCTCTAATTCAATTTCGACTTGTCACAATTATAGTTTAAGATATCTGAATTGCAATTGCTCCTAGTCTATGGCAAGCCGTTTTGACTTTTATTCCTTCACATGATATGAATTCTTGATATCAACAATTAAATTTTTACTAGTAACAATGTTAATTCTTGATATCAAGAATTAAATTTTCACTAGTTAAAATGTTAATTCTTGATATCAAGAATTAAATTGTTGATATCTGTAATTGTATTTTCACTAGTTAAATGTCACCATAGGCTGCCATTCAAAATCAATTGTTGATATCAAGAATTAATTTCTTACTAGTTGAAATTCCAATTTCACATATCAGAAATACAATTCTTACTAGTAAAAATGTATGGCAAGCAGTTTTGACTTTTATTCCTTCTCAGGATATGAATTCTTGATATCAACAATTCAGTTTTTACTAGTTAAAATGTTAATTCTTGATATCAGGAATTAGATTTCTACTAGTAACAATGGCTATTTTTAATATTCTTGATATCAAGAATTAAAATGTTGATATCTGTAATTGTATTTTCACTAGTTAAATGTCACCATAGGCTGCCATTCAAAATCAATTGTTGATATCAAGAATTAATTTATTTCTAGTTGAAATTCCAATTTCACATATCAGAAATGCAATTCTTACTAGTAAAAATGTCTATTCTTGATATCAACTTTTTAATTCTTGATATCAACAATTTAATTGCTGATATCAGGAATTCCTTTTTGGATATGTGCATAGTAATGAATACATTTTTGGATATGTGCATAATTTAATGATGAGTGTCGTCCTTTATGAATGCTTATGGTGGATAGACGACAAGGTACAGAGCCCAAAAGAGAATGGCACATTCGATTGCCCTCTCATGAAAATAAAACGCTCCTGTAGGCTATTTTGAATAATTATTTTTCTTTCATTTAGGCAGAGGCTACTTACAATAACTCTGCCTACCAACGTGTCGTAGGGTTAGAATACTGCAAAAAACTTTCAAACACTGTTAGTTTCAGTGGCGCAGAGAATAAAACATGAAGCAGTTGCTTCGCGATCGACCCGGGTTCCCTATCTGTCGGTCACTACGAGTTATGTCGTGACGACATAGGGGATTTACTTGGAAGCCCCAATCACCTCTGACTTAAGAGAAAACGCCAATGAATATTGGCTAGAGGATTTTGCATACCTGAGCCACTCCCCGTGCATACGGGTATAAAAGGGCAACAGGTGCATCCACTCATCAGATTTTTGCTTCGAAGCCAAATGGATGAGAAGTGCTGATCTCCACAAAACCTTCATCTTTAATTTGTTCCTGGTTCCAATATTACTACTATTAAATATAACCTATTGCTAAGAAAATAGGCTATTTTCACTTAGTGTAATTAGAATTCATTGTATTCACTGAATTCAAATAGCCGCTGCCAAAATCTATCAGCTGTTTCAACTGGAAGATGAAGGCTGTGGTATTAATTTTATCCACTAGAGGGAGCGAGGAACAGGATAAAGAATCTTCTAAGCCTAGTCTAACCCTACAGTTTTATTGAAAATAAATGCAATCAATGTGTATAACCATAGTGTATGCACATAGAGCATTACATGTTTGTTCTTTTTTACATTTACCCCAATAAAACATACTTGTCAAGTTTCCAGACATGATTCAATAGTGCTGTATTATGAAGGCACCATTTTATGGATCTCTTTTGAGATAACATAGTCTCTATTCCATATCGTTTTGCCAAAACAACACTCAGTGTTGAAAGGGACAGTAGAGACACACATTTCCAAAACAGAAAAATTATTTATTATTTATTGTATGCTACAATTGTTGTTAGGTCTTAAGTAAACACATTTATAGTTACAAAGTAAAACAACAACAACAATATAGCCTAATAATCAAATAGTATAATCGGCTAATAATAGCAATAATAATATAAAATTGCCTAATAATAATAATAATAATAATAATGATAATGATAATAAGCAATGAACTAGATGGGCAAGATTACATCATTCTTATTAAATCGTTGTCCATTCCACTCCGAAGCCACTACAATTGAGAGATTGTTATTCATGTCTTAACTTTCAGAAGATTGTATCGGTGCAGTATCATTAACGCAACATTGAAATGGCTGAAACAGAGATGAGAAAAAGGTTCAAAAGAATTTATCATTAAATCTTGTCCACTGATACTTCAAGAACTGGACAACATGTTATTTAAAAATAATGCAAGTTGGGCCATTCCACCGAATGGGTGCCATTTGCTTCCAAAACTGTTCAAAAAAATGTTTAATTTTCTATATTTTTTAAAGACTGAATCTAGTAATATACATATTTAACTATTCAAAATCTGTATTGGTCCATCTCAGGTAACTTTATTTAATTTTTTTCACAATTTTTAATTTGAAGATGGATGCATTTTTCTCAGTCCTGTTACCAAAACTCTAATCTCTTTTAAAAAGCATGTTTAAAAACATGTCAAGAAATTCCTTCATTTCCCCCCCAGGGACATGTTTATTTTAAATAAATTGTTTGGTTTCATGGTCAAAAACCATTATTTTTATCATAAAAAAAAAATCATTATTTATCTACACAAGTTGTATTTTTCTAAAGTACACAACCCCAATTTTTTATTTTTTTTTAAAGGACGACTCAAACCTCAAGCTTCTCAATTTTCTACGATGCATTTTATTAAACAATGGGATAAATTATGGACCAAATCTGATTTAAAAAATAGAGGTTTAACTTTATTTTTTAAAGGAAAAAACTATTTAGTAAGAGGAATGAAACTGGTAACAGGAATGAGTATCCATTATATAAGTATACAGGTTTGACTACACATGAGGAATTAATAACCGCACCGATATAGTGAAAGTATTGAACACTGACTAGTGACCTGACCTCACTGCTAAAAAAAAAAACAAATCATGTTTCTATTTAAATCCAGTGGTCTGCAGAGGTTTTTTTTTAGGGTTATGTTTAGGGCTAGAGGAACGGTTATAAGGTAAGATATAAATAACAAAAAAAAATAATAAATATTAAATTCAAATTGATATGAAAAAAATAAACTTAATATCTTTTCAGTTTTTCTGTGGATATTGTTTTCTTATAGCTCATCTCACACTGAAACACCATTCCATATATGAGTCTAATACATAATTGCCACAGGACAGAAATTTCAAGTACATTTTCTGTCATACTTGCAAGAATGTAATATAAAACAACAATGCAGGAAGAACCATAGGTTTTCTCTGGGCAAAAGCATTGTCTCAGTGTGGATAGAAGGCCAAAACTTTGAGAAAAATATGCATTTTCAAATGTATCTAGATTAATATGGATGTAGCCTAATATTTACATTAATAAATCTGAAGACACTACTCACTCCTGTTATTATTACTCAGTTACTATATATACGTATAGGATATATGAGTATATGAGTAACAGGACTGAAAGTAACAGGATTGAGAATTTAGGATACAATTAGCAAATACATATAATCTAGCCACATGGAGTACATGCTAATGAGAATACTCAGCAAATTATAGTGATTCACCAAAGATTTATATTTTTAAAATAAACAAGTATTTCCAAAAAATGCACATATCTGGTTGTGATGCATCTTCTACCCAAAGCAGCTATTTTTTCTCCTTTGTTTTCATAGCATTCTCTTCTGCATTCAATAACCTGCTTTCTGAAATGTAAACGGTGACAGAGCACACAAACTCTGGCCCACTACTAACTTATTGTCTAAAATAATCAATAGCAACATCAATGTCTTTTTGTTCCTTCTTTCTTGCATATATTTCACCTTTTTTTTTATTTTTTTTATTTGTACTCACACGAAAGTTCACATCTTTATGGTATTTCATCACAGAGTACTCACGCATTCTTGCTTTAAAGGCCAGGTTTTTGCAGATGTTTCTTCTTTGAATATTCATGTACATTTGCCTGAAAAGAGACATTATATTTATATTTTAATCGAGAATACTGGCAAACACGTTTTTGAAACTGAATATTGCTCGATTACTTGCAATATCTCTCCCGCCGCCTCTTGGTTGGAGGACATTCTGCAGCATCGCTTACCTTTCTTTTATGCAGACATGGCTTGCTGACCTCATTTGACACTGCATTTCCACATGCTCCTGCACAAACACCATCTCGATCTCTATGCTTAACACATATCACAACTTCATAATGATTACCGTTACAAATAAATCACATTGTGTAAATACCTCTCCAGTAGGTTTGTGTGCATTCCATCGGCCATCATTAAAAGTCATTATGGTGGTTTTATGAAGATCAGCCTAAATGAATATCAAATTCTGTCACCCATTTGACAGCTGCATGGCGAATCTTCAAGTGCTTGTCTTCGCTTCCACAAATCACATGTGCCAATGATCTGAAAAAGCAGTTACCATCTGGTTTAATGGTATTTGTCTGACACAGACAATTACGATAAGTTAATGACATTACGATCAGTGTTATCATGAGCTCACATAAAGGTTGCCGATCATTAAGAGTTAAAGGAGAAAAACAATAAATAAATAAAAATACGTCTGGAACTGAAACATCAGTGATGACTATGTCATCCGTTACAACAGTTTCAGCATGTGATTTTGTAACCTGAGAGTTCATTCTGCTTTCTTTTTCTCCCCCTTTTACCTTTACTTAGCAACAAGTTCTTGGCAACACCCTTCTTTGAAGTTCTTCAAAGAAGGGTGATCAGGAATTACAGGAATCCCTCTTATTGCCACACTTCATGTCAGTAAGGTCAGAGGTCTGAGGTGGCAGAGACAACATTGTATCAATGAAAAATGAAAATCACATTTCCATCAATTAATGCTTTTTTCTGTATTAAAGGAAAAGTTCACTCAAAAATAAAATTTGCTGTTAATTTACTCACCCTCAAGCCATTTAAAATGTAGGTGACTGAATCCATGGTCATTGGTGATTCATAAAATGGAAGTGAAAGGGTTCCATCACTTTGAGAGTAAAAAAAAAGCAGATAGAGAAAACACAAAATTAATACCCATGGCTCTTAACGATATACTCATATCTTATGAAGCAAAACAATGAGCAGATTGACTGTACATTGACATCATTACCTGTAATCCATAGCCTTAACATAAATTAAATGTTTAGTCTAGAATGTTTTAACAAGTATCACCTTTTGTCACAAACAAATTGACAGCACTTACATTTCCAGATCATCTTTTTTTCTTTTCTTTTTTTTTTAGCTCAGCACTGAACTTCTTGCAACTAACTAACTAACATTCTAACTCATTTTTGGGCTAATTTCCAGCACATGCACAAAGTTTTTCAATATAAGCTTGTTTGTGTAAAACATTAACAAAAAAAAGCTGATCCGTAAAAGACTGTGGCGAAAGGTTTGCAATCGACATTCATGCAGTCTTAAATTATATATTTTTTAATTAGCTAACTGTTATACCTTTAATTTATTAATAATGGTTTCAGAGCAAAAGGTAAATAAAGAAAGAGTTTCAACTCACCAGCAAAGACTGACAGAAATACACGCCCTTGAGTAGTCAGTTCAAACAGCTACTCAGACCAATCAGCTTCTTCGTGTTGTGTTCCTCATTTCGTTGCCTTTGGCAACAGACTCAGATAAGCTTAGTTGAGTTGATTCAACGTAAAACATTCAATAGAGTGAGGAAACTCATGTTAGCCTAACTCAAAAAAATTCAGTACTACATAACAAATTGTCATTATTATGTTCAATGTACTTAATTTGGGTTAAAACAATTTCAGGGATAACAGTGTAAGCTGTTTTCTTATTGATTTATTTAGAAATATACATTTCTGTTTATTCTCTGTTCATTCTAATATGTACTACTGCTAATTTTGAGTTCATTGTCACCAGTACTTCTTAACCAGCTGTTTTTCCTGTTCATTCATCATCATCATTAATTTCTGCTGTTTTTGCTCTTCCCGCTCTGCACTGCACTACTTGGCCCCGGAATCGCTGCTTGCAGCTATATTTAGGGGTTCGAGCACGAAGTGCTGAAACCCTATTGTTTATGTTAGGATTTTTTTATTAGGGGTTCAAGCACGTAGTGCTGAAACCCTATTGTAATTGTAAGGATTTTTATTATTAGGGGTTCAAGCACGAAGTTATAGGTAATTTCAGTTACAATTATAGGTAACCAAAGGTTTACATTTTTTGATAATTATTTATCTAGAGAGTCCAGAGATTATTACTGCAGCGATTTCATCGAGATCGAGAAAAACCAGGGACTAGTTCGCAAAAGTAGGTTTTTAACATATTTCTGAATAATTAATGAATGATTTGATTGACAGCAATGGTTATTGAGGCAAAGTCGCTCATTATGAGGAGCTCTATCAAATGTTATGCATATTGTGATATGTAAAACACCACGTGATTACAGAGCCAAAAAGCTCCATAGCGCCAACTAGTGGCCAATTTCTTTCATAATTCTAACAGACCTTTAGGGCCATGAGTCGAACATGCCCACCAAGTTTCGTTCCGTTCGACCTCTGTTAACTTCGTCAAAGAGGTGCTTGAAATTGTTTTGCCAATGAGACTACGACAAGCGGTTTAGGAGCTATGAGCGATTACGCCTTTTTGATCGCTGTAGCGCCCCCGATAGGCCGATTGGGGCGAGTCTTTGGATCTGAGTAGCTTGCAATACTACCACTAAACTAATTTTTTAAATCCTAATAATTACAATAGGGTTTCAGCACTACGTGCTTGAACCCCTAAATATAGCTGCAAGCAGCGATAACCGGGGTTCAAGCATTTTAAGGCCTAAGGTGGTATGTTTTTAGGGTCTAGGCCAGGGGTCGGCAACCCGAGGCTCTTTCATCCCTCTGCGGTGGCTCCCTGTAGCGTGGGTGTGCAATATGCAGGGGAGGTGTCCCCCCGACTTTTAATACAACCTAAACTCTTCCCCTGCACTTTTTCTCGGTCAAGTGTGTTAAAGTAGAGGTTTTCAAGGGCCAATATGAATAAATTTAGATTTAAATTAAATTAAAAGATAGTCATGTCGTTTTGGATACATTTTATTCATATCCGAAACGATGTGAACATCACGGAGCGCTGAACATTCCGAACATTCTCACGCGCTGTATGTTTCGTTCATCCTCAAAGCCGGAGGGTGCTCTCGCGCAGAAAGTCCAAAACGGACTCATAATAGAAGTAATAGTAACTTTTGACAGGCATTGCTGTAGCTAAGCTGAATAACAAGCATAAAACGTAACTGATGAAACGTGAAGACCATATGGTTTATGTGTGTTTTTCAAGTCTTCTCCAGGTAATAAATATGAATGATACAGTGGTAATTGAAAGCAATTATTACAGTACAGAAGCTATAAAATATGTGACCCTGGACCACAAAACCAGTCTTAAGTGTCAATTTTTCGAAATTGTGATTTATACATCATATGAAAGCTGAATAAATAATAGTTCCATTGATGTATGGTTTGTTAGGATAGGACAATATTTGGCTGAGATACAACTTTTTGAAAATCTGGAATCTGAGGGTGAAAAAATATTGTTCAAATTAAGTTCTTACCCATGCATATTACTAATCAAAAATTAAGTTTTGATATTTACGGTACAAAATATCTTCATGGTACATTATCCAAGTATCAATATCCTAATGATTTTTGGCATAAAAGAAAAATCGATCATTTTGACCCATACAATGTATTTTTGGCTATTGCTACAAATATACCCCAGAGACTATAGACTGGTTTTGTGCTCCAGGGTCACATATATTTTCTGCCTTATTCTGTGATAAAAATGTGTTTGTAGTATATATACTGATTGTACAATCATAACAATAAAATTGTCATTAGTAAAATATTTTATCAGAAATATTATAGAAGACAAATTATTGGTTATTGTCCAGCAGTGTATTTTATTTTTTAGCCAATTAAAAGTAAGATAATTTTTTGTACATAAATATTATAATAATTAGGGGTTCAAGTACGAAGTGCTGAAACCCTATTGTAATTGTTAGGATTTTTATTAGGGGTTCAAGCACGCAGTGCTTAAACCGTAATGTAATTGTTAAGATTTTTTTTATTATTAGGGGTTCAAGCACGCAGTGCTGAAACCCTATTGTAATTGTTAATTTTTTATTATTATTAGGGGTTCAAGCACGCAGTGCTGAAACCCTATTGTAATTTTTAAGATTTTTAGGGGTTCAAGCACGAAGTGCTGAAACCCTATTGTAACTGTTAGGATTTTTATTATTATTATTCTTCCCTAAAACTGATCGTGCAGAACAAACCATAAGGCCTAGAGACCTGAAACTTGGTTAAATGGTAGTAGTCCAGCCTTCTTGTCAGATACCAAGGCTTGCCCCAATCGGCCTATGGGGGGCACTACAGCGAACAAAAATGCTAAATTGCTCATAGCCCCTAAACCGCTTGTCGTAGACTCAAAAAAAATTATATTTTTGAAATCCCTGGGTCAAGGCGGTCAAAAGCCTAAAAAAAAAAACAGATTCGCGCTGCGAGCCCCGTTGCTGGTGAGTTGAACCTCTTTCTTTATTTACCTTTTGCTCTGAAACCATTATTAATAAATTAAAGGTATAACAGTTAGCTAATTAAAAAATATATAATTTAAGACTGCATGAATGTCGATTGCAAACCTTTCGCCACGGTCTTTTACAGATCAGCTTTTTTTTGTTAATGTTTTACACAAACAAGCTTATATCGAAAAACTTTGTGCATGTGCTGGAAATTGGCCCAAAAATGAGTTAGAATGTTAGTTAGTTAGTTGCAAGAAGTTCAGTGCTGAGCTAAAAAAAAGAAAAGAAAAAAAGATGATCTGGAAATGTAAGTGCTGTCAATTTGCTTGTGACAAAAGGTGATACTTGTTAAAACATTCTAGACTAAACATTTAATTTATGTCAAGGCTATGGATTACAGGTAATGATGTCAATGTACAGTCAATCTGCTCATTGTTTTGCTTCATAAGATATGAGTATATCGTTAAGAGCCATGGGTATTAATTTTGTGTTTTCTGTATCTGCTTTTTTTTTACTCTCAAAGTGATGGAACCCCTTCACTTCCATTTTATGAATCACCAAGGACCATGGATTCAGTCACCTACATTTTAAATGGCTTGAGGGTGAGTAAATTAACAGCAAATTTTATTTTTGAGTGAACTTTTCCTGTAATACAGAAAAAAGCATTAATTGATGGAAATGTGATTTTCATTTTTCATTGATACAATGTTGTCTCTGCCACCTCAGACCTCTGACCTTACTGACATGAAGTGTGGCAATAAGAGGGATTCCTGTAATACCTGATCACCCTTCTTTGAAGAACTTCAAAGAAGGGTGTTGCCAAGAACTTGTTGCTAAGTAAAGGTAAAAGGGGGAGAAAAAGAAAGCAGAATGAACTCTCAGGTTACAAAATCACATGCTGAAACTGTTGTAACGGATGACATAGTCATCACTGATGTTTCAGTTCCAGACGTATTTTTATTTATTTATTGTTTTTCTCCTTTAACTCTTAATGATCGGCAACCTTTATGTGAGCTCATGATAACACTGATCGTAATGTCATTAACTTATCGTAATTGTCTGTGTCAGACAAATACCATTAAACCAGATGGTAACTGCTTTTTCAGATCATTGGCACATGTGATTTGTGGAAGCGAAGACAAGCACTTGAAGATTCGCCATGCAGCTGTCAAATGGGTGACAGAATTTGATATTCATTTAGGCTGATCTTCATAAAACCACCATAATGACTTTTAATGATGGCCGATGGAATGCACACAAACCTACTGGAGAAGTATTTACACAATGTGATTTATTTGTAACGGTAATCATTATGAAGTTGTGATATGTGTTAAGCATAGAGATCGAGATGGTGTTTGTGCAGGAGCATGTGGAAATGCAGTGTCAAATGAGGTCAGCAAGCCATGTCTGCATAAAAGAAAGGTAAGCGATGCTGCAGAATGTCCTCCAACCAAGAGGCGGCGGGAGAGATATTGCAAGTAATCGAGCAATATTCAGTTTCAAAAACGTGTTTGCCAGTATTCTCGATTAAAATATAAATATAATGTCTCTTTTCAGGCAAATGTACATGAATATTCAAAGAAGAAATATCTGCAAAAACCTGGCCTTTAAAGCAAGAATGCGTGAGTACTCTGTGATGAAATACCATAAAGATGTGAACTTTCGTGTGAGTACAAATAAAAAAAAAATAAAAAAAGGTGAAATATATGCAAGAAAGAAGGAACAAAAAGACATTGATGTTGCTATTGATTATTTTAGACAATAAGTTAGTAGTGGGCCAGAGTTTGTGTGCTCTGTCACCGTTTACATTTCAGAAAGCAGGTTATTGAATGCAGAAGAGAATGCTATGAAAACAAAGGAGACAAAATATCTGCTTTGGGTAGAAGATGCATCACAACCAGATATGTGCATGTTTGTGATGAAAAGTGTGACCTGTCTTCTATTTATTCCTCAGGGTGCAAATTATGGATTTGTCTAACATGTCATAGAAAAATCTTTTGTGGAAAACTGCCAGAAGAGAGTGTTGCCAACAACATGCATTTGGTAGACATTGCAAATCAACTGAAAGGTGTCAGCTCATTGGAACAACATCTTATTGCACATAACATTCCTTTTATGAAGTTACTCTGCCTTCCCTGTGGTAAACAACATGGATGCCATGGACCAGTAGTCTGCGTTCCAGTAAATACCACAGATGTGTCCAATATCCTTCCACAAAATGAATGTGATTACATGATAAGGATCAAACTGAAACGCAAATTAACTTACAAAGGGCATTATGAGCAGAAGTATGTAAACACTGATCATGTTAAAAATGCTCTGAAATATTTGATCAGGTTCAATAAGTGGTTCGGTGATGTGACGATTAATGAGCAGTGGATTAACTCTTTGAATGAACCTGAAGAGAATTTTGTTGATTAAAAGGAGGAACAAGATGTTGAAAAGATAAGATGATGAAAATGACCCTGATGAACAGCCAGAGGAAGACTTGACCTACATCAAAGAGCAAAGTGGTCTTTTGTCAGTCACATCATTGCAACCTGTGGACATCGGCTCAGAAGTAATTGATCAGCATTTCCAGGATGTATTAAATATGGCACCAGCTGAAGGTAACAGTCCTGTTAGATTGTTATCTGATAGGTCTAATGAAGCAAAATGTTTCCCTGTTCCCTATCCAACTGGTGATCCAACGTTTCATGATAGGAGGGAGGTAAGAATTACATTGTGAAGATACTCAATGAATATGGACATTTTGCATGGAGCACAGACTTCATTTTCTATGCACAGTATTTGTCAGAGCTTGATCAAGTTGTATCTAATGTTTCAGTTGCTTTACGCAAAGGATCTGACAAGAGTTTGTTGACGCAAGTAACATCAGATATGCTAACAAACCCAGATTCGTTGTCTAAAATGTTGAATTTTGAAGAAGGATACAAGTTTTTGGACCAATCCGTGGAATGCCACCATATTGGCAATCTACTCAAAAATACCTTTTTGCGCTCATAAGACAGCTAGGTATTCCGACTTTCTTTGCATCCTTTAGTTCTGCAGATCTCAGATGGTCTGAAATTATTAGTACCATTCTTAAACAAGAAGGGAAAATCTAAATGCAGATGAACTTGACTGGTCTGAAAAAATATGGACTGATAAGACGAAACCCAGTTACAGCTGCAAGAATGTTTGGTTATAGATGGCATTGTTTTCTGAGAGATGTAATCATGTCTTCAGCTCAACCGATCGGCAAGATAATAGATTACTTTTATCGTGTAGAGTTTCAACAGCGTGGATCTCCTCATATTCATTGTCTGTTTTGGGTTGAAAATGCACCAAAGTTAAATGAAGACAATGATGCATTGGTTGCCAGTTTGATCATTGATCATTACCTCACTTGTGAGTCCCCAAGAGAGGAGGAAACTGAACAGTTTGAGACTGTCAACAGTGTTCAGAAACACAGGATCAGACATTTAAAGATGTGTCGTAAGAAAAAGACAGTCTGCAGGTTTAATTTTCCACGACCCCTATCTAGCCGTACCTTTATTACAAGAGTTGGTAGTCAAGATGATTGGAAAATCGGTGATGGAAAAGATTCTGCAAGTACAATTTGAGAAAGTCAAAAGGGCATTAACACATTCTGATATGACTTATGATTCAACAGATGCATTTTTTGAGTCCATTGGCATTAATCAGGTTCTCTTTGAAAAAGCATACAAACAGTGTTCCAAAAAGAAAACTGTTGTCCTAAAAAGAAGTCCAAAAGACGTCTGGGTGAACCAGTATAATAAACATTTACTGCGTGCCTGGCAAGGCAACATGGATATCCAGTATGTCACAGATGCTTACTCTATAGTGGTTTACATTATTAGTTACATCACAGAAGCAGAACAAGAAATGGGACTGTTGCTACAACGTGCACAAAATGAAGCCATGAATGGAAATCTTGAAGCAAAATCATCACTAAAAATGCTTGGGAGTGTATATCTTCACAACAGAGAAATTCAGAGAAGCAGTGTATCAAATGGCAGGTATGCACTTGAAGGAATGTTCTTGTAAAAAGTCCAGTTTATTCCAATTGGATTGAACCCTGTAAAGATGAGTTTGCCTCTTCGTGTTATCCAAAACAAAGATGACCATTCTGGTGGAGAAACCAACATTTGGATGACTAGTCTTGTTGACAGGTACAAGAATAGGCCAAAAACGCAAGAGTTTGAGATTCAGTGTCTTGCAAGTTTTTTGCTCTGTCAAAATCGGAGGTTTCTTCACACAAAAAGGCCTCAGAAGACAAGGTGATTAAGCTTAACAACAACTGTGACTATATGATGAAGAGAACTCAACTGAACCTGCAGTTGTCAGGGATCTGAGATTTTCTCCAAAAAAGATTCCGAAAAGTATTTTCATTCATTGTTACAACTTTTCTTACCACATTACAAAGACTGGCAGCTCAAGCCTGAGAATTTTACCACTTATGAGGAATTCTACAATAATGGTGCTGTGGAAGTAATGTGACAGAAGTAAAATGTATTGTTGATGCTAATCGAGCACTGTTTGAAAAGGAAATTGACAAAATAGATCGGGCTCAACAGCTTTTGGAGCAGGGTGTTGATTTGGAAGATGCTTGGGCTGCATTATGTCCTGAAACAGAGAAGGAACATCATGAATGCGTAAAACTAAGGAAGAGTAATATAATTCCCGATGAAGAGTCTTCTATTCCAGATCTTGTAGCTAACCCTCGAATTCCATACCGTATTGAAAGCAATCATGCTGGAATGTCTAGAGACGAGGCGTTATGTTTACTAAGATCATTAAATACAGAACAAACTGCAATCTTTTACAAAGTGCGGAAATGGTGTCTAGAGAAACTTCTTGGAGAAAACCCTGAACCATTTCACTTGTTTGTTACTGGTGGAGCAGGCACAGGGAAAAGCCATTTAATCAAAACGATATGCTACATATCTTCCAGACTTTTATCTCAGCTGTCTGAAAACCCTGATGATAGAAGTGTGATTGTAACTGCATCAACTGAAGTGGCTGCCTACCACATTGGTGCTTCCACAGTCCATAACACACTTTCCATAGGTGCTAATGTGAAACTTCCATGTCAGCCACTAAGTGATGACAAAATCAATTCACTGCGTGCAAACATGGGAGGTTTGCAGATTCTGATCGTTGATGAGGTGTCCATGGTTGACCATCACCTTTCGTCAGATTTGCCAGATGGATGCTAGGCAACGCCGTTCTAAATCCGCGCTGTCTGTGCTTCACATCGCGCCGGCTCGCTTCCCCCATCTGCGCGTGTAGCTGGGCTAATAATTATAAAATGTTGAATGTGAGTGAACTTCAACAAAACTTATTTCTTTTGTGTTTTTTATTTATTGTGTTCTGAGTTATAAGGTACAGTGTACATCTATTCTATGCAGAACCATATTTGCAGGATTTTGTGTTATAGGGAGCACATATTAGTGACGCACATGATACCTCGTGCGGTGCGCCAACAGCGCCATTTTAGAATCAATTTGCCGCTGACGGGGTCAGATGTGTTCTCTGTCGCTCTGCTAATGAGAGCCTGGTAAGAATGTTTGAAGTGCACCAAATGAGTTCAGTGTGTTATTTCCTGAGATAAAGAACGTCTAAATGTAATGTAAGGCTGTGATGTCATGAGAATGAAAGTAAATGATCGCATTTTGAATGCTTTACTGTGACTGGTATAGCTTACAAGTTTCTAATTTCTGTCTGAGCAGAGTGAAGGAGAGAGACGTGTGTCCAAAGAATTCATTTGTGCTCTGTGTTTCTGCAGGTATGCTGTATGTTTACTGTGTTATATGTTGATAAATGTTTAAAATCAACTTTATATGAGTTTGATATAAAAACGTGAGGTCTGTTTGCAAAAGTGATATCATATTGAATATTTTGATACATTTTACTTGCATTTTTATTTGATACATTTGTTTTGATATACATATTTGATACATCCATATTTGGATGTTTTATGTGTGTATAATTTTTGATGTTTTACATTTTCCATCTTATTGCTCATTGATACGAGTAAGCAGAAAAGAAATATTCTTCCTATAGTATGTCGATACACACAATATGATACCTTATCTCATATAACTATGTATTTTGTTGGCTACTTTATTCTGTGGTTTATTTGTTTCTTTCTGTTTTATGTTTTGTAATTATTACTTTGAATATATTAACTTTTTAGAATCAATTTGCCGCTGACGGGGTCAGATGTGTTCTCTGTCGCTCTGCTAATGAGAGCCTGAGTGAAGGAGAGAGACGTGTGTCCAAAGAATTCATTTGTGCTCTGTGTTTCTGCAGAATAAAAGAAACTGAGACCTCCATTTTCAGCATCATTTTTTTAAATAAGTTCACAACCAGAGTAAAACTGCTACATAAAATGGTGCCGTGACCTACTGGATCAGCCGCAGCCGACCGCCGGAGTTGTGCTACGTGTTCGTGATGCCAGGAGTGCTGAACGTGGAGGTTGAAGAATCGGTTTCATCGCTGTTCCAGTAGCTGTAACAGGAAAAGAGACTGTAAAGGAAAAAGAGACTTCTTTTTTTTTTGCAGACTGATACACCAAACCTTTTTTTTTCCTCATCATACCTGTCTGACATTCTCTGAGGTCGGTTCTCCTTTGTGTTTATTCTGTTACTGTTGTAAGTTTATACTATGGCTGGGGGTAGGAAGGATTCTGATATGATGACACCGTACCTTGGGAGGGGTAGATGGTTGTTGGGGGTGGAAGAGCCTGTTATTGGTAAACCTAGAGTGTTAGTTTATAGTCCCCAATCACCTGGTACGCCAACAAATCAACCTCTTGGGCCGACTGCCTCTACTCCTAGCAATGATAATGTTACACAGCAGTTGCGTGATCTTATTGGTGAATTAGGCAGTCAGATAGGAGATTCCATCGTCACCAGGCTGTTGACCAGTCAGATCCCAGTCACCCCTCCCAGTTCAATCCCATTCAATGCTGTTGCATCAGAACCCTCCCGTGCAAGCCAGACTCATACCAACGTCAGCCTGATAGTCAAGCCAGATGTCAGAGAACCCCCAATGTTCAAAGGAGATGGAACAGACAAATACACAGTTCAGGAATGGATCGAGTTGATGGAATTGTATCTCCTCAAAGCGGATTTCTCTAACACCGATCAAGTGGATGAGATACTGAGCCACCTACTAGGCAGGGCCAAGAGTATTGTTAAGGTCAGACTTAAGAGCAGCCCTAATGAAGCCATCACCTCTGGGACCATCTATGATGTGTTAAGGCGTTACTTCAGTGAAAGTCCTGGATCATGTCAACCTCTGGCCGACTTCTATGCGACACAACCCAAAGCAAACGAGTGCCCTGTCGACTACTGGGTTTGATTAAATGCAGCCGCTGAGTTAGCAGACTGTCATCTACAGAAACAAGGCACAAAGATGAAAAACATGAGTTCTGCAATTGCGATGATGTCCATCAGGAACTGTCCAGAACCGGGCCTCTCTAGTGTGTTTAGGTGTAAACCTATCAGTAAATGGTCAGTCACAAATTCAGGAAGTCACTGATGAGCACGGTTTATTGGCATATGTAACAGAAAAAATAAACCCGTATAGAAATTATGCTTTTCAATAAACATTACATTATACAGAAAATAATGTGATTGCAGTAAAAGCCATAGTTAGGCAACAATACATCAATCTTTAAATCCCTACAAACAACTATACATCTCAAAAGTTCTCACAGCAATTAGATTGCAAAACTCCATTTTAATTAGTTATACTGGCATCTAGTGGTGAAATAATGGAGTTACATCTCATTTTATTTATTGTTTTATACCAGTGAAGACTAATATGCCTTTATATCTGAACTACTTTTACCCTATTTTCAACTTACAAACTGTATCAAATTAAATAATTATAAACGTTGCTCTTTTTATTTCCTATATAAAGAAATAATAATTTAGAGGTTAAATGCATTTACACTAAATGTGCAAATTTCCTATTAAATAATGTCATGACTACACTTACATGTGTACATAAATGTCTACACACATAGCCATTCTATACTGTTCTGAAGCAATACTAACTTATATAACGATTAGACTGATAATTATTAATTTTAGTCAAATAACAACACCAACTAGTCATGACTATTTTCATTATATGACAATGCACTAAACAACAAATTTTAATATTTAAAAAATTGTACATGTTGCATAATTACTCTTTTGGTTTTATATCAGAGTTAATGACATTTTAATTAATTCAAATTCATCATACCACTTCAAAACACTTATCCATGGAAAACATGTATTCCCTTCTAAGACAATAAAAAAACTAATCAGTGTGGATTAGCACAGTGAACAACCACTGATTAATAAGATCCACACCTTTTGAAAATCTTAAAGTTCAGTAAACAATTTCCAATTTTGCTTGATCTGCTTCTCTTAAGAAATTAAACATAATAGCTATAAAAAAAATTTTAACCATTTAACTTTTTCTTACGTACCTATGAATCCATTCGAGTGTTCAATCAACGTGAAGGAAAAAAAAAAAACAAATTGAATTAATTTACAAGACACACATCTTCAGAAAGCACCTATATACAAACGATAAATCATGATAAAATTCCCCACTGTCAGTATTACCGTTTCATATTTTAATTATCATTAAAACCGTATGCGATTACCACAATCTGAACAACTCACGATAAATAAAATACTGTCCAGCATAAAGCACAACTTTAAGTAACAGTCTCACGTGCGCACAGCAGCATAGATTCGTTTTGAGTGAAAATATAGCGGAAAAACTGGGAGGTTTTAAAAGACTGCTGAGGGAATTATACTAATGAATTAATTACATGAATGCACCTCTGAAGGTTCTGACTGTCTTCAAAAACAATTCGATGGCATTTTGTTTTCATCTTCACTCCATGTAATACCTAAAGGAAGTGTTCTTAATCGCAATGAATTACATTCAGTCTCTGTGCAGTTTCTGTCTGGCCAAAAACGGACCGAATTTGCATGCCTTGCTGTAAATTTTGACCGGTTGATGAAAAACAAGCTTATGTGGATTCTACACATTTAAACAATTCAGATAAGCTATATAGAATTATTTATGGAGCAGGTAAAATACATATAATCATTTATTAATAATCAATGACCATTTTGACATAACACTTTTCTTTATTTAAAGGTTGAAATGTGAGGTTTACCTTTATATGAAACTTTTTCAAAGCTTTATTTTAACATTTACATTAGATATTTGAACATGCTATTAAACTGTTGTCAGTCAAGTTGTCATTTAAAATCCGAACATCATTGGTAATGTTATTTTTTAGTGATTATGCAAACAAAAAGTCATTTTATTTGTGTTTGTTGATTTTTAAATATGAAACTTGGTGAAGTGATTTATGTCTCGGTACTTTTTGAACATCTCCAGCACACCGTGATAATTTTGGTCATTATAATTGTGAAAATAAATTTGCATACCGTTACATCCCTACAGTATATAAAATGCACAGAATAGTATACAAATCCTAACAACATACTTTCTATTAAAACCACTTAAACATTCACTACTTTACCTAGATCATTGAGAATTGGCTATATTATTGCAATATAGAAAATAAATAAATATAAAACTAGCATCTTACCTCAAATCAGGTTTCTCAAAATATTCTGCAAAACAAAAGTGAGACAAAAAGGTAATAAAATATGCAAACAGCTACATGAACAAAAACAATTTCAGTTTACACTACAATACAAAGTTTTTGCAGCATTAACAATTATAAAACCACCTCCACCTTGTCTGTCAACTAAACTATAGTTCTATTTTTTTTAATTTTTTTTTTACAGGGTTTAATTTTGGATTCATATGACGTAGTATACATAACATAATATCTATCATTTATTAAAAATATCTATGTAGAACAAAATGTGTGCATCTATGTTTAAGACATGGTTAAACTGTTAATATTATTCTTTAACTCATTCTTTTTACTATGTGCATGTGTGTGTCCTAAGCATATTCTTTATAACAAATGTGCTCTACTGTCTCACCTACATTTTGCATCAGTCTACACCCTATTAGCTTCCATGTAAAGTCCTTGGTCCTAGGTTTTTTACGTAAAATCAGTAAAATCAATGCAATGCAATTCTCCATGTAAAGAATTATCAAAAAAAGTTTAACCTTTTGAACAGTTATCACAGGGCCATTTAATAATATGATGTTGATGTACTGTATCAAAAAGCTAATGAATTCCTAAATAAAACTCAAAACTTCACAAAACTAAGCCAACTCGTTCATCATATAATTCTAAACCACCATACAAACGTTTATAGAAATCAGGGTAAAAATATGGCACTATAATAGTCAAATGTAAAAAAACAAACAAAATGATCACTTCCATGTTAATCTCTCTAAAGATACAATTATAACCACTAGATGGCAGTAGAAGACCACCAACAGACTCATTTAACAGACTAACAAATTATTTCTCAATTTTTCTCAAGAGAATTAAAATTTAGATGTGATAAAATGATGACCAATGTATTTAAAATCACGTATAGTCAAACTTTACCACTTTATTCATATATGCATATCAGTTTTTACAATTGTCACATTATGATTATACTCAAACATCAAAATGACTTGAAAAACTCTTAAAAAGACTTAAAAACACTTCCAGGGTTTTGTTACCTATCCTTTACTACAGAAGTCTATATGCAACAAAACAACTGTGCACGCATTACCTATTACATTTGTTTGTCTCAGTATGTTGACAATATCTATATTATTGAATCCAAATTCTCAAAACTGTTTTCATTTATATATTGTTCTTTTGCCAGACAATGGGATAAATATAAAGACTGAAACGCAGCACATTAACAATACATTACAAACTCTTCCAAGATGTTAATACAAAAATCCATATTTATATAAATGAACCAGCATCTGACAAAACAAATAAACGTAACAAAGACAAAGGTTCTGCTGTAATTTTGGATATTTGCATGTAAAATTACATTTGCATGTAACAATATCTATTTTAACTGAAAACAGTGTTCCTGTCAGTCACTTGCTGAACTAAGCAAATGCACAGAGTAGTGTATGCACACTGGGAAAGCAACACCTGATGCTCATGCAACACTACAAGCGAACCTTAGACACAAAATAAGGTTTATCCAAGAAATGACTATACAACTCTTTTTTTTTTTTTTTTGCACTAAGGTTATTCAAGACACCATAAAACTGAATAAATCTAGTCACAAACAAAAAGTTGGCAACATGACGTATATATGTTACTAACATAATAATTTCTATTAACATAATTGTAGAACATTTACTTCTTTAACCAAAATACTTCAGTTCTGGCTATACTATCACAATATTAAACAGTAAATTTTATAACACAAAAGTATCTTACCTCAGAGCAGGTTTCTTCAAATCCTCTGCAACACAGAAGTGCAAAGAGAAAACACTTTATAAAACATAATTATATTTAGCAAAAAACATATATATAGACAGGACACTTGATTCATCTCAGCACATGAACTCAATGTCACACACACAACCAATTTTGAGACAAATAAAACACACTTCATTAAAAAAAAATGAAAAACCACAATTCATAAGCACATGTTGAACCGTGTAGGTCATACCAAATGATTCAATATTATATTAAGTACTATACTATCCCTACCTCTCGAACTCTCATTTCAAGGAAATTTATTTTTTTATACTGAACCTATTATTATGAGTACATTCTTGAACATAATTGATATTTTACGGAAATTATCACCAATAAAGTTCTCAAATTACTAATATCTTAACTGGTGGGTTACTGCTGCTTCAATGCAGCCAGTCATTTACACCACTGAATTTAAAGACTTCTATATCACTCCATATAACATACAACAACCAAATGATCAGATGATATAATAATCTTATTCCCTGACCTATAGCACAACAAACATCCATTACATTACCCTGCTCAGTTATGTACACAACAGACATGAAGATATTTAACTACAAACAAAATATGAACCTAATAAACTAACAATTACATACTATACAATTTGATATTAATATTTAGAGATTTGGGAAATGTCTATAATAAAGAATAAGAAAATGCCAGAGAACTTCCAATTAACTTCAGAAAAGAAAGAAAAAAAAGAGACATCTATCCTGATGAAAACTTTAATATCCATACACTGAACATACTATATGATATACTATTTATCCATTACAACCATACCTTACAAAGACGTCAGTATTAAAATTACATTAACTATGAACACTTAAAACTAATCATAACAATCACAACACCAAACGTACCATAAACAAATAGCAACTTATTTCATCTTCATTATGCTGACCGACTAAATCAGCTGAATCTACTACTGAAAGACAATATTACCTTTCAAACATCTATTTACAAAATACAGCCACAAAGTGTAGCCTACAAATAAACTCCGCGATGTAATAAATAGTATGTTTCACTGTTAATTAATTGAATATGCTCTACGCATCTCACGCAATTTACATTATGCAGCGGCACCCAGCGGCAGGTGTCAGTCACTGCAGGTGTCAAACAGCGACACGCACAGAGGCAATGCCCCTAACACAAGACGTAGTCCATTAGCATGTCACAGATTTTACTGTTAACTGACTATCATGCTATCAACTGACACATGCCACTGGAAACAGGGAGTGCCACCAAAATGTGACTAACCGTGCCTATTTTAAACGTTTCTAATACTAACAGAAAATGTATGATTGGCATTATCAAACATATATGGTCATTTATAAATAACGGAAAAAAACAAAAAAACAAAAAACATTTGACATTCACTTAAAAATACTACTATTCCAAAGATCATAAATTACTAATATTAACAGGGATGTACATAAGTAGACTGTAGGTCCACGTCCGACCAAAATTAAAAATACGCTGTGTAAATAAGTTCTGAACTGTTAAAGCGTAATTACCGTTTTAGATCGACAAATTGTACTATATAAGAATTTTATTAAAAAAATAAAAAATAAATTAAAAAAAATCTAGCCATCCACTGCGGTTTTCAAAACACAATGCAAAACTGTGACATTTCATTAATTGACGCTAAAAATAAATGAAAATAAAATAAAAGCCTGCTGATTTTAAGTTTGAAAATGATGAAAATTTTATTAAATTTTATAAATCGTATCACATATTTAAAAAAAAGTAGTAAATATTAGCATTTTATTTTTAAGTTTACAATGAAATAATTATATTTACATTTAATACTCCCTTTTAATTTGAAATATTACTGGACTTTATTTTATTAAAAATAAATGAAGTACAATAATATAATCACTATAATTAATGTACTTCTTAAAATTATATTTAATGAGTCACTCTATATTCAGTGCAAGGACCAAACCAAATCTCCAGGTTGTCTTATGACAAGCAGGCCGAAAAAATTATGTGCACCCCTGAATATTAACAAACATATTACTAAGATTACACAACTAACAAAAACAACAAAGCATTACTCACCTGTGCAAACACAAGGAAAATGAACTCCATTTTTTGACCTAACGCAAATAAACTTTTCATAATACAACAACATGCACCCTATAGGCATTTGACTATTGTAAATTGTCAGTTATATAGTTTAGTATAGTATTAGTTATATATAATATACAAATAGTTATATAATTATACAAATTAGTTATATCATTTACATAATTACTAATAATGCTTATGACTTTTTTTTTTTTTTGCAACTTTTGTTTTCTCTATTTTTCATTAAATAAATGCAGGCTTCATGAGCATAAAATACTTTAAAAACATTACAAGTCTTACTGATCTAAAACTTTTGAACAGTCATATATATATCAATACATATATGAGAAATTACAGTAAAAATCAGTTACTTAATGACATTTAATAAAACAGACAGGAACATTAACAATTATGTTGCAATCAAACTTATAGCCAAATTAGCTAGTTCTGTACATTATTTCAGGATTCACATGATCTGAGGTCCTGTTAGGACTTGGCATCATCTCTTCTCAGGTCTAGATTCATCTTTATAACACTTGGGTCCAAACTGAGGCTCGTGTAACTCCTAGTTACCATGGAATGTAAATCACATGGCAAACTCAGAGAAACGAATACAGACAAAATAACATTACAAAGTGCCTCATTATTTGTCAATCTAGCCACTATGCTTACTAAAAACCAGGGGCGGCGTTAGGGGTGGGCTAAGGGGGCTGGAGCCCCGAATGTTTTCAGTAAAGCCCCAAATGTTTTTATTACTATGCCATCAATGAGTTTCCATGCCCAATAAAGTAATTTATATTAGAATTTAAATAAATAAATAAACAAATAAATAAATATCTCTCGACTCTCACGTCTACAGTGTCTGTCAATTTACGCGTTGTCATTCACACCCGACAAAAACCGCCCACTGAGTCTAGTGCTTCTGACTGACATGTAAACTGGCCAACCATCGATGAGCGTCTGTACGATCCAGCCAATTAAATTAGATCTTTTGGAGCCAGGCGGTTTGTTGGCGTGTAGTATTTTACTAGATCAATTTATTTGAAAAATAAAATGGATTTCAAAATTCTTCAAAAAAAGGAAGTAAAACACCCCCAGCCAACACTTGAACGCCAAGATACAACAGCTTCAGGTATCTGTAACTTTTAATCATAGTATTATATTTCTTATTCGGTTTTAAATTGTGTCTGATTTAACGTTACATTTTGAACATCTAACAGTTAACGGTTGCGCAGCACAGTCTTTAGGACACACACACACACACACAGAGAGCGGTTATAATGTTGGGTTAGCATGGTCTGTGGCAGACTTTTCGTGTCAGGGCAACAATTCAATAAACAAGATAATAAAAAAAGACATATTTCGCTAAGGAAATGGTTCCAAATAAAGCATGTTGTTGTGCTCTGCAGCAACACACAGCGGTGTTTACTGAATAAATTTGCGTGAGTAAATGATTCACTGACCCATTCATAAAAACAGTTGCTTATTTTTTTTTCTGAATGAATCATCTGTTTCGAACGAATCGATTGATTAAATGACTGACTGACTCACTCATTAAGGCAGTGGTTGCCGCCACCTAGTGGCAAAGTACCATTCTAATTTTTTTCATCATTTCATATTTCTGTATTCCAAATTTTATATTTGATACATTAGCCTCATAAGATTATTTATGCAATTTGTAAGTGCTGTGTAAGTGCTCCTTCAAAAATATAAGTGTATAGAGCCCTGCGTTTATAATTATACTTGGATGAAAATGAGTCATCCTTAACATTTTTGGTGTTTTGGAGTCACTACAGCTGGAGAACAATTAAATACAAAATAGGTTATAGGCTCTACTGGGTGATTTTTTTTTTTACTGAGTAACTATCATCATTTTCCCATATAGTGTATAGATTTTTAGGCATTCTATTATCTCAAACAGCCTGAAAAATAGTGCATTTAGCTGACGTAAATGGGAAAAAAAATCTCCCCGGGGGAGCATGCCCCCGGACCCCCCTAGGTTTGGGCTAAGCCCCGAATGTTTACATCGTCTGGCTCCGCCCCTGCTAAAAACCATGGATTGTGTTGATTTTGATTTTAAATATACTCAGGCCTGGCAACTTTTACAGCCTATCCATAGCTACATGTAGTGTTTTTACATGCAATTCTAAATGACTTTTTGTCCATTAGCACTCAAGATAACGAGTTTCTTTCTTGAGAGAATGGGTATTATTGTTGTACTATGCTGCAGTACATTTTTCTGTTACCTTACTCAATTTCACAACAGCCTCTAATATATTACATAAAATAGGGCTCATGTTACTACTCATTTTCTCTAGTTCATGTGTACTTATGGGAACACAGAACACTTCACATAAATCTGGCAAGTTATCTATATTTGATGACTGCAACAATAGTTCTGCCCAACCAATAACATGGAGCCTTTAAGTCGTGGCTTAATGGTTAGAGAGTCGGACTCGTAATCCAAAGGTTGCGGGTTCGAGTCTCGGGCCGGCAGGTATTGTAGATGGGGGGAGTGAATGTCCAGCGCTCTCTCCACCCTCAATACCACGACTGAGGTGCCCTTGAGCAAGGCACCGAACCCCCAACTGCTCCCCGGGCGCCGCAGCATAAATGGCTGCCCACTACTGCTCCGTGTGTGTGTGTGTGTGTGTGTGTGTGTGTGTGTGTGTGTACGTTGGATGGGTTAAATGTATGGGTCACCATACTTCGCAGTATGTCACTTCACTTCATAAGGAAGTGGTCATTAACATCGTCACTTTGAGATAAGATCAATTCCATGTCATATAATATATTCACTCATATGATTAAAACGAGTAAGTGGTCCAAATGACATTTTGCCTAACTCCAAAGAGTTTATTAAGTCAATAAACTTAACACATCAGTTCTATTATCAATGTGAATGTTAAAGTCTGCAGCAATTAATGCCTTATCAACATTAACCAACAGATGTCAGAATTAATCTGCAAATTCTTTTAGCTCTGGGGGTCTATACACACTAGCCACAAAAAGAGATAGCAGACATCTCTATTACATATCTGACAGTTTTACTTTAAGTACAAAAACAAAAATTTAAACGTGCACCCTGTTTTCAGAATAATATTAGCAAGATCACTATACATTGTTTCAACACCACTAACACAATGAATCTAACAAGCCTCATGCTTATAGCTAGCTTGCTGCAGACTCATTTAGACTAATACAATTATTTGTTTTGAGCCAAATTTCACCAGATTTTAACCACGGTACATGAAAACTATTAAATGTTATAATTTAATTTATAATAAGTCAATTGTGTGCAAATAATCTAATGTTTAAGATAAAGCTTTAAAAATAATTTTTGTTCCTTTAATTAAAATGTTTCTGCTTTAAATCACAATCAGATTTTTTACAGATTGTACATTAAATTTACATTTTTAGTTCACTATTCGGGAAACAAACAGTGTTTATAGATTAAACAATGCAATTACTTCTATCATTTAGGTAGGTAGAAAAAAAGCCATCATACTAATTATTTGGAAATTACCTTAGTAGTCATAGTGTAGAGTCCTGGAGATGTTCTCCACCAGCAGATCTGATCCAACTCCACTGGGGTGCAGGCCATCGGCATGAAAAAAAAAAAAGCCTACCATAAAACATTTACAAAGAGTAGTTACTATCTTTAACACTATGAAGGTAACCATCAATTTTAAGTAAAAACTCTACTAACCCTTTCATGTCCACACCAATATATGGCAACTTGTCCTGAACTTGTCATGATCATGTCTACATGCAGTGTGCTGCATACGGTCTCAATTAGACTCCTGAAGTCCCTCTTTACAGTTTTCATCTGCCACAGCTTGATGTCATTCACCCCTACATGGAGCACAGCAGCACAGATGCTCTCGTCACCCTTCAGATCCACAGTAGTATCTGCACATAAACATAAACATCAACAACACAAACACAACAAAAACACTGAGTTTGCACCATACCTTTAGTTACTGCAGCACAGATGAGCTGGACAATGCAGTCTCCGATAATCACAGCATCATGTTCCATCTCACAAAAGGGAGCAAAGCGATTCCAGATGGAGATCTTGAACACCCAAGTGACACAAGTCCTTGCCTGGAACTTGGGTCACATTTTGCACTGTTGATTCACCAAGACTACATGGTATTCCAACGCCACACTAAAGGAAACCTGAACAGATCATGTCCTGAATGCACAAACAGCTTGCAGAGAAACACATCGTTAGATGAACAAATGGCATGTAAAATCAAAACAACACATTTAACAGGCCATGAACAAACATAACACATACAACAAAAATATACTTTACACAAAATTATTTAGAAAAAAATAACCTAACCTACCAAAAAAAATTAAATCATCTTACGTTTGAACATTAATTAGCCTACATTTAAACATAATTTAACATTCCTCCATAAACTTAACCATCAAGCTTACATGAACAAGTGCTGCTTCAACATCAATAAGATTTAGCTAGGAATAACTTCACCTACGCACATAGATTTGGATTCACCTGTACCACACACCGCCACAGCTGCACCTCCTGCACACACAGATTCCAATTCAGCTGTTGTACACAACGGCCCTGCTTCATCTGCTGCATCTCCTTCACACACAGACTCCACTTCATCTGCTGCACACACCAACTCCAAGTGAGTAGTGAACAAATGCACACACACACCGTGAACACACACCCGGAGCAGTGGGCAGCCATGCGGCAGCCCGGGGAGCAATTGGGGGTTCGGTGCCTTGCTCAAGGGCACCTCAGTCGTGGTATTGAGGGTGGAGAGAGCGCTGGCCATTCCCTCCCCCCACCTACAATTCCTGCCGGCCGGGGGCTCGAACTCGCAACCTTTTGATTACGAGTCCGACTCTCTAACCATTAGGCCACGACTTCCCCACTAACAGAACACTAACAGCTGCAGAGAAGAACTACTCCCAATTAGAGAAAGAAGGATTAGCGGTTGTGTTTGGAGTGAAGAAATTCCACAAATACTTGCATAGTCGTAAATTTGTAATCTGTACTGACCACAAACCACTACTCAGTTTATTAAATGAACTAAAGGCAGTTCCTCAAATGGCATCTCAACGAATTATGAGGTGGGCAGTAATGTTGGGAGCCTATGAATATGTAATTTCTTATAGGGCAGGATCATGGTAATGCCGATGCCCTCAGTCGTCTTCCTGTTGCACAACCTTTTGAGAAAGAGCAGGTCTTGATGTTGGAGAGCGTAGCAGGTTTCTTGACGAATGCAGAACAAATTAAGCACTGGACTTCTAAAGATCCTGTGTTGTCAAGAGTACGCGAGTATGTATTTAAAGGCTGGCCTGATCACCGTGATACCCAGGAATTTGTACCTTATAAACAGAGACAGCAAGAACTCAAGTGTGCAGGATGGATGTGTGCTGTGGGGAGCCCGTGTAGTTGTTCCCGAACCAGGACGTGCAGGGTTGTTGGAACAGTTACATCAGTCCCACCCAGGCATGTCCAAGATGAAAAGATTGGCAAGAAGCTACCTATGGTGGCCGAATTTGGATGCTGATATTGAAACTCGAGTAAGAGATTGTACTATCTGTCAGGAACAGCGAAAATCCCCTGTGAGAGCTCCACTTCACCCCTGGGAGTGGCCTAGACAACCGTGGAGGAGAATTCACATGGATTATGCAGGCCCTTTCTTAGGTAAATTGTTTTTAATTATCATTAATGCTCATTCTAAATGGATTGATGCCTATCCTGGAAGTTCAGCAACAACAGCAGCTACTTTGGAGTGTTTGCGGAAAAGTTTTAGTGTACATGGGATTCCTGAAATGATTGTGTTTGATAACGCCCAATGTTTTGTAAGCGAAGCAAGTAAAGATTTTATGACTAAGAACGGAATAACCCATGTTACTTCTGCACCGTATCACCCTTCATCTAATGGTTTGGCAGAGCGAGCAGTTCAAACTTTCAAAGACCTAATGAAAAAAAGTTTGGGAAATACGTTGGAGACCAAAGTACATAGAGTTCTGTTTAATTATCGTATCACACCTCAGTCTACAATTGGACTGTCTCCTGCTGAATTGCGGATGGGAAGAAAATTACGTTGCACTTTAGAGAAGATACATCCTGATGGATGGAATAATTCAGGACATTACAGGACCTGTATCCTATACAGTAGCTTTGGGGAATGCTCAAATAGTGCGACGTCATGTACATCAATTGTTTAGTCGCCAACAAAAAGAGAGGATTACAGATTACCAACAGAGCATGGATGTTCAAGTATGGGACGCTGATGTTGTGTCTCAGGATACTGATGTTCAAATGCCCAAATCACCTAGTACTCCCATAATACCAACTTTGGGTGTTACTCCTGAGAAAAACGAGCTTGGAAATTTGCAAACTGAATGTTCTAGTAGGCTGGTGCCCGAGTTATCTAGTACTCCTACTATTCCTGAAGTAATATCAATTGCAGAAGTAAAACACCTGGAAATTGTACCTACTGGGGGTCTGCGACATTCAGTAAGAGAAAGGAAATTACCTGCACACTTAAAGGACTTTGTAATGTAATTGTAATATTTGAAAATTGTCTTGTATGTGAGCAATGGTTTTTCCACTCAAGTTGTGTTAATTGGAGAAAAGAATGTTTTGGATTTAAGTAGTGAGGAGTGTTGTATGTGTATATTGAGATTTGTCCAGCAGGGTGCGGTAACGCATTGTGTATGCGTTGGGGCACTATAAAAAAGCTGTGAAGAAGCGCATTGGGTGTGCTTTATGGCCATGCTGGTGTGTAATCTGAACACTGCTATGGGTCCTCAATAAAGTGACCAACGGCTCATCTCATTATGGCTCATCTGAGTTTTCTTTTGATAGTATCTCAAGATACTACACGTGTGGTGGTCACAAAAAGCTCACCATTAAACTCTCTTGTGCTCAAATTGGAAAATGTATAAGTCTTTCCTAACAAAACCAGGCCAGCTTGAGATTCCCACAAATGTAGCCGAATTTTTCGCTCCCGTCCCCGACGATCACGCTCTGTGTTTCCACTTGTCTGCCCTGCAGCTCCACATTGTCCTTCCCAGCCTTCAAGTGGACAATGCGCCCAGTCACCTCACCAATCTGACAAGATATTAACAACAAATACACTAAGTACAAACATAACACAAATCATATTACCATATTCAGGACACATATAAAAACAACAACTTACATGTTGCCTTGCAGACATTTTTCTTATTTCCACCACTGTGTTCTCGATACGAAAAAGTCACGTCAGTGACCACAGCCACATCCGTCTTTCTACCGCACAAAACATCGACACCTTGACCAGAGCGACCTAGAAAAATAAGACAAAACAGCAAAGATAATTAAAAACTTGTAGCTAAATAAAGACATACAAAATCCAACAACATTCAATAAAATACTTACTACGTTCTTTGGAGATGTCGCTCAACCGAACTGTACTCCTACAGTTTTGCGCTTGGAGAAACAAGTTGCGCTTGTCCACACTAAAGTAGGCTAATAAATAAATAATATATATATATATATGTGTGTGTGTGTGTGTGTGTGTGTGTGAGCATCTACACACGCGTCTGTATGTGCAAACACGTGACCATCAAAATCACAGTCTGTGTAGTAAACTGTTATGTGAACACCTGTCTAGTTACTGATTTAGGGGCACGTTCAGGCTCACACTGTTTTGCTCCAGTTTTCCGGGTTAAACAGCATGTTTCCTGGAAACGGTGTGCAATGGGGTTTGAGAAACGTTTTCTCTTGTTTGGTGGGTGTGTCAAAAATGTCAGCCCAATCAACAGCAACGTGTGTATAAACCACGCGGTATTAAAGAGACAGATCGCACAATGGGTCCAAGTGAAGTCATTTAATATGTGTCCGCTGCAGCTCGGTATGCGCAACAGTTGAAGATATTAGAAGACATATGTTGTAAGAGTTTTATAGTAATATAGCATATCAACATGATGATGATAAATTTGTAAGTAAATGTAATTAACATCTAAATAAATTCACAAGAGCAAGTATATTCACAAGAGCACAAGTATAGATCTGGAACTTCTTTAAGTCTGTCTAAATATGTAGTAATTGCAATGTCTTCTGGTCCATATCCTTTCCTCAGGAAGGTGTGCTAGACACTGATTAATGTAAGTGAAGTGAAGTGACATACTGCCAAGTATGGTGACCCATACTCGGAATTCGTGCTCTGCATTTAACCCATCCAACGTGCACACACACAGCAGTGAACACACACACACCGTGAACACACACCCAGAGCAGTAACATAAAAATGCTATACATATTTATATATTTTGCTATTGTATTGTGGAGTGACATTTTCAGAAACTTTTCTATATCATAGCACAACAACAGCAATAATGATAAGCCTAATACTCACAATAAAAAGAATAAGGTCATATAGATCATAACATAGTCTCAGAGGTAAGAAGTGGATTATCCTTCACCTGAAATTTCTTTTCATCCTGAAATGCGAGGTAAATGTTGGATCACAATAATTAGGAACCACAGTTTCCACAAATCTCTTTACTCGATTGGGATGATCTCTTTTATTCTGGACGGCAAGGACAGTGACTGTAACATTGAGCGTATTTTGCAGTATTAAAAATTTATTTATACCGATTTTATCAGGCTCTGAAAATTCTTCTAAAAGAGCACACAGAGTGATCTTCTCAGCTGCCATACACTTCTGCAGACTCTCTTTCTACCCTCCTGAATTCATAGAACAATGTTTATTAATATTTATTTACCATAAAACATCAAAACACATTTCTACTTGTTTTCCAGCCAATTACGTTAAATAAATTACTCTACTTCCAATAACCCATTAGCAAATTGCCATCAAAACCTTAACAGATCTATGAAAACCTCTCATTTACACAACATTTCAAAAGCACGAAATTTCATAAGACGTAACCAACCTCGTCTGAAAACTGTTGAAATACTAACAAACTTTTTAGAAAACACTAAACCATTTGATTTCTATAAACTAAATACTCAAAAACATGTCAATTACAAATAAGAAAACTCTGAAAAACACTTCTACGTAATATTTGTAACACTACACAAAACTAACTTGAAACCACTCAAAACAATAGATATGTATAAAATCCCTATTTGACCACTACAATCAAGTACATGCGTCTGCCATATTATAGATTTGCAAACCACCGGCTCATCAGGATTGTTCCATTTCGAATATTCCGTGATTCCTTCAATGAATGATATCAAGTTGGCCATTACAATATGCATATAGTGGCCCACAAAAACAGTCACTAATAAAGCATCTACATATTTAGATCTATAGTTAAAACCACATGAATGTATAACTGCCCCATTCACCCACTCCAGGCACGTACATCTCAGAACAGTCAACTTCATTTCATTCACCATTCTGTAGGTTCACACACGGCCATTGAACCATTCTGTGCAAGATTGTGACAGCTTTCGAACATTCAGAGATTACTATGATGAATGATGTCAACTTTCTGACACTCATACCACAGCTGTTCAGAAACACAGTTGCAACACTCCCATAGGCTTCCATAGGAACTAAGCAATGAAGTAGTAAAGCATGTTATATTTGAGCAGCCAATAGTTCATTATAGCAGGCCATTGTTTCTCACGCACACTGACCACAAAGTTGACAAAATTACAACAGTTTATGAAATTAACGCATTAGTTAACCTCTCAAAAATTTGGCCAGTAGTTGTATTTTAGCAAACACGTTTTAGTACGTTTATTTTTACATAATATGCAGTTATGCTATATTTGCAGTTACATAACATGACAAACATCTTAATACCAATCAAAACCACATGCTACTTGTCATATTTTTTATTTTTAGTCTTTCTACAATCTTTCTCTCCTTATAGGAAATTGAATGAGTTTCAGTGAAGACTGCCCATTAAAAGAATAGAAAAAAACAGTTTCCCTCAAAGCACTTGGTTGCCTTGTATTTTTTTTAACGTTATTTTACAATTTTAATCAGTTAAATTCAGTTTTTCCTGGCCTTTTTTAACACTCACTTATATTGTCTTGTTACATAAATGTCAAAAAATAATACTAACATGTGATTAATTAATCTTTTTAAATTCAACATTTAAAAACATCAAAACATTGACTAACCTACTTTTGCGAACTAGTCCTAGGTTTTTCACCCAATTGGAACAAAACCACTGCAGAAATGTTCTCTGGACAGTGAACATCAATAATTATCAAAAAAGTCTTGAAATTTAAACGTTTGGGGGCCCCAAAACTTTTAAAAGTCACGGGCCAATTTTACAAAAAAGGCTATGACTCATGAACGAAATGAGATATCTTCACCAAACTCGGTACACTTATGTATTAGCTCAATCTTTGGTCAAATAAAAAAAAACATCCAGAGCTCGATCAAACCACGGCAGTAATAATCTCTGGACTCTCTAGATCAATAATTAATCGGAAAAAATGTTGAATTTTGTCCTTTGGTTAGCTATAATTAGCTCTTTTAAAAAGGGGGCATGGCCACATATAACCATAAGCCCATAAAACCTAAACAAAAAGTTTAAACTTTACGAAAGTTGGTGAAAACATGTCAGATGACTGTTAACAAGCATGAAGTTTCATGGAGATCAGATCATAGGTGGCGCTATAAAAGTTAAAAAGGCCTCAAAAACTATATTTCTGTGTAAAATGGCCTCAAATTGTAGATAATGTTCATATATTCACACAAAGACATGATCTTCATATCATATGATAGATCTCCTGAGCAAATTCTGAGCAATTTTGCCTCTGGGACTAATGCTGTCAATCAAGTCGTTCCTGAAATATTCTCAATTATGTTAAAAACCTATTTTTGTGAACTAGTCTCTGGTTTTTTGCTCAATCTCGATCAAACCACTGCAGTAATATTCTCTGGACTCTCTAGATGAATCATTTTGAATTTTGTCCCTTGGTTATTATGAGGACATGGCCAGAACAAAAGGCGGGGAGACACTTGCTTGCAGTCAAAAAGAAAAACGTATTGACTCCCAAATCACATTGGCGACATTAACGTTAACCCTCCTCACAGAGGCCTCAACCAGAACTCACCCTGAGAAACAGAGTAAGCCCTTTTTACACACAAGGATCAAACCATCTCATGAGAACAAAGGGGAAACAGAATTATATTCATACACAACCTCTAAATAAACTCAATAAAACATAAGATTCAAAATAAATTGACATCAATTTAACATAAAAAAAATACAAGAAATAAATAATATAATATACATTACATTTATACAGACAGTATATATTCCCAAAATTACAACAAATAATGACCCCCCTGCTTAGCTTAACAAGTCCACTATGCCTGCATTACCCAGCATTCCATATGATGGTATAAAACAAGAAACAGGAAGGCCGCACTTCCTCTTAAATAAACACCCACCCCCGGAACCATGCTGCAATCATGAACCCAGAGGAGAAAAGGTAAGGAAATTAAGTGAATAAACTTTAAATAAATAAAAAAATTACAAAAAAAACCTTGGTGTCTCTTTTCTCCTGACCTAATGTGCACCTTAGACAAGAGAACAAGTCCAAAATTGTATTTAAACAAACAATAAAATACAAACATTTATACAAATAAATGTAACGTACTCAAAAGCCACATGTACTCAAAAGCCTATAAAACCTAAAGGAAAACTCAAAAGCTAACGCTACTTGCAATCATGCAAAGTTTCATGGAGATTGGACTATAGGTGGAGCTATAGCAGTTAAAAAGGCCTCACAAAAACATGATTTCTTTGGTAAATGGCCTCAAATTGGTAGAAAATGCTCATATTCACACAAACACTAGATCGTCATATCATAAAATAGATCTTATCATTTTGATCAGCTTTGCCTCCAGGATCACTGCTGTCAATCAAACTAAGTATTTGGGGTTATAAAAAAAAAAAAAAAAAACTACTTTTGTCAAGTATCCCTCAGTTTTTAACTCAAAATCAATCAAATCTGTGCAGTACTATTCTCTAGACTCTGAAGGTCAATAATTATAAAAATAATGTTGAACATTTGCGTTTTGGACAACAATAAACCGGTCATTTTATAATATGTTATTTACATAGTGTAACCAAAGGCCTGTTAATACTAAAAGAAAGCCCACAAGCTGTGTAAAATGATGCATGATTTCATTCTAAACAAGCATGCAAAATTTAAGAGAGATTGGGCAAAAATAACACTATAATAAGTTATAAATCTTAAAAACACAGTGTTGTATGAAAATTTGCTATTTATAACCACAACATGGCAGCTGAAGACCATTAATGGGCTTATTAAAAACTAAAACAGTACTGTTCATGGGTTTTCTTATGGAGATGTTATAAAATCACTGTTATAACATTTAAAATCACATTTAATTCAAGTTTACCATTTTGTTCATACAGATATCTGTCAGTTTTTATGATCACAGGGAAACCTGAAAATGACTATATATAAACTCTTAAAAAGAGAAGACTTGCAAAAAGTATTGTCACTTGTCATTTATTTCAAATATCTATATCTGCAACAAAATATGTGTGCATGTATGTCCGTGAATGAGTGTGTCTGTGTGTGTGTGTGTGTAAGCAAGCTTAATGATTATTAATATGATTAACCATTTAATTTCTATTTGTGTGTGTGTTTCTGTGAGCCTATTGTCCATTTTCGATGTATTTCACTGTCAGCTATACGTCCAGGTTGGCCTAGACCCTAAAAACATACCACCTTAGGCCTTAAAGTGCTTGAACCCCGGTTATCGCTGCTTGCAGCTATATTTATTATTATTATTCTTCCATAAAACTGATCGTGCAGAACAAACCGTAAGGCCTAGAGAGCTGAAACTGTCAGAAGGTAGTAGTCTGGCTCCCTACTGAGGCGCAAAGGCTCGCCCCAATCGCCCTATGGGGGGGGCGCTACAGCGGACAAAAATGTGAAATCGCTCATAGCTCCTAAACTGCTTGTCGTAGACTCAAACATTTTTGGAATCTTTGGGTCAAGGCAGACAAAAGCTTAAAAAATCAGATTTGCGCTGTGAGGTACGGTTTTTCCGCAAAATTGAGCCATGTTCAAAACCTACTTTTGGAAACTAGTCCTAGGTTTTTCACCCAATCTGAACCAAACCAGTGAAGAAAAATTCTCTGGACAGTGAATATCAATAATTATAAAAAAAAAGTTGAAATTTCGACTCACTCTCACAATGGGGCGCCAAAACGTTCGAAAGAAGGAGGGCCAGTTTTACGAAAAAAGCTATAACTCGTGAACAAAATGAGATATCTTCACCCAACTCAGTTCAAATGTGTAAGAGCTCAATCTTTGGTCAAATAAAAAAATTGTGCAGCTCTGCCACTTGGTATAACATTAAAACATAAAATTGACCTGCAAATTGGTATGCAGTGTCTTTGTCCAATAAGTGTCTATGAGGACATTGGCGTATCTAAAAAAACATGTCCGCCATCGACCAATGAAATTTGAGCACCTATTAGACAAGGTTAACTGTGGCTGATCGGAACGAAACTCGGTGCACATGTTTGAACCAGAATTTTTAAAGAAATCGTCCACTAGTTGGCACTAACAAGATTTTTTGGCTCTGTAATCACGTGGTGTGTCAAATCGTTCATAAAATATTAGCAAATATGTGAAAAACCTACTTTTGCGAACTAGTCCTAGGTTTTTGACTCAATCTCGATCAAACCATTGCAGTAATATTCTCTGGACTCTCTAGATAAATAATTATCAAAAAATAATTGAATTTTGTTCTTTGGTTACCTTTAGGGGGTCATTTAGAAAGCCTATAAAATCTAAACAAAAACTCAAAACTTTACAAAACCTGGTGACAACATGTATCAGATTAGTCTTAACAAGCATGTAAAGTTGAGATTGAACCATAGGTGGCGCTATAACAGTGAAAAAGGCCTCACAAAAACCAATATTTATACAGAAAATGACCTCAACATGTATAACGTTCATATATTCACACAAACACTAGATCGTCATATCATATGTTAGATCTCCTCATTCTGAGCAATTTTGCCTCTGGGACTAATGCTGTCAATCAAGTCGTTCCTGAAATATTCTCAATTATGTTAAAAACCTACTTTTGCGAACTAGTCTCTGTTTTTTTGCTCAATCTCGATCAAACCACTGTAGTAAAATTATCTCTCTCAAGATCAATAATTATCCAAAAAATATTGAATTTTGTCCTTTGGTTAGCTGTAACGGGGTCATTAAAAAAGGGGTGTGGCCAAATATACCCAGAAGCCTATAAAACCTAAACGAAAACTTTACTAAACTTGTTGAAAACGTGTCAGATAACTCTTAACAAGCATGCAAAGTTTCATGGAGATTGGACCATAGGTGGCGCTATAACAGTGAAAACGGCCTCTAAAACACAGTATTTCTATAGTGAATGACCTCAAATTGCAATAAAATGTTCATAATATTCACTTATACACTATATCTTCATATCATACGATAGATCTTCTCATTCTGATCAACTTTGCCTCTAGGATCACTGCTGTCAAGTTCAAGTTCATTTATTTATCAAGCACAATTAAAAACAGCCACAAGACTGACCAAAGTGCTGTACATTAAAATCAAACCATAAACACATAAAAGAGAGATAATACAACATATAAATTAAAAACCAAAAAACAATGACAAATAGACATTCTTAAAACAGAGTAATAATCCAGACCATAATACAGTGTAATAAGAAAGGGATATTAGTAGGCCAGATCAAACAAGTGTGTTTTTAAAAGTGACTTGAAAACGGACAGGGAAGATGCCACTCTAATCTCAGGCGGCAGATTGTTCCATAACCGAGGCCTGACCACAGAGAAAGCTTGATCCCCTCTACGTTTAAGTCTGGACAGAGGGACTAAAAGGAGATTCTGATCACTGGATCTTAGACTTCTAGTGGGAGTATAAAAATGCAACAGCTCTGAAAGATAGCTAGGGGCTTGGTTATGTAAAGGTTTGTACACCAATAAGAGAATTTTAAAACCGATTCTAAATTGAATAGGCAACCAGTGGAGGGCCCTCAGTATATGGGTGATGTGATCATATTTGCGACTATTTTTAATAAATCTTGCAGCAGCGTTTTGAACCAATTGTAGGCGAGTGATTTGTGATTTTGAAATACCGTAATATAGTGAGTTGCAGTAATATAAACGTGAGGTAACAAAGGCGTGGACAACAGTAAGTGTTAAAGTACAAAGTGCTGAAGGATCATTTTTCTTAAAAGGTAAATAGATCTGGGTGTCATCAGCGTAGAAATGAAAAGACACCCCATGCTTTCTTAGAATGGAACCCAAAGGAAGCATGTACAGGGAAAAAAGGGAGGGCGCCAATATCGAGCCTTGAGGGAGGCCACAGGTGAGATGAGCAATGGAGGAAGAGAAGTTACCTACTTTTACAAAAAAAATTCTGTCGGCTAAAAATGACTGAAACCACTTAAGAACCGTACCTTTTAGACCCATGTCTAACTCTAATCTGGATATCAAAATACAGTGGTCCACAGTATCAAATGCTGCTGATAGATCTAAAAGAACCAGGAGTTGGTAGCTAAAAGAATATAATTTAGCACTCTGAGAAGGGCCGTTTCCGTACTGTGAGCAGATTTAAAACCAGATTGAAAAATTTCAGTAATACAGTTATGATTTAGAAAAAGCTGCAGTTGATCAAACACAATTTTCTCTAAAACCTTTTAAATAAATGGTAAGACAGAAATGGGACGGAAGTTATTCAGACTAGAAGGATCCAGTGAAGGCTTCTTGAGAAGGGGAGTGACAGTAGCCACTTTAAGAGTAGCAGGTACAGAGCCAGTTAAAAGGCACTTATTGAGAAAAGACACCAAACCTGGCCCAACAGTATCAGCAATTACTTTATAAAATTTAGGATGTATAATGTCATAAGGACAAAGCGATGGTTTAATATTAGCAATGATGTCTTTGAGTGATTGTAAATCACTGTCTTTAAACAACTGAAATGAAATATGTAATTTATCCTTTTTCCATTTGCGCTCGGCCTTTCTACAAGCTTGTCGTAAGAGTCGGGTATCAGAATTTTGCCACAAAACAGATTTAGATTTGTGCTTATAAGGCTTGAGCGGAGCAGTGACGTCTAAAACATCCAGCCAGGCAGAATTTAGAAGACTTAGATGTTGGTCAGCATTCAGGTCAGGTAAGCGGTAGATCCAAAGATAGATGAGAACAAGACTCCATAAAACACTGATTAAAATTAGTCCCAAACTTAGAAGAATAGGACCGAGACAGCGTTACAGATTTCTTAGTAAAATGAGAAAGATTAGGAAGAATCAAAAATGTCAAACATGCGTGCACATCCCAACCACCCAGATCGGGCTCAGGTGCAGGACAACTAAGGAACTTGAACAAAGAAAAAGGAGAGAAGTCTGCACACTGAAAATAGCTGCTCCAAATAAATTTATTAACAGCAACGTTTCGACCCTCAGGTCTTCATCAGGCTCAATACCAACGAGGAGTAAAATCTGCTTTAAATAGCAACAGGTAATCACCTTAATTGGGTCCACACACAAAAAAACATGTGACAAGTAATACAAGTCATGTGACAAAAATAAAATTAAGGTATAAATAAGGTATTTAAGGTATAAATCCAAAAACATTCCCTCTGTAATTCCAAAAACATTCCCTCTGTAATTACAGAGGGAATGTTTTTGGATTTATACCTTAAATACTTTATAGCCATCAGGGTTGAATGAGGATTTTGATATCAAGCCTTTTTTATAGTGGTTGAACTAATACTTAATTTGTCGTTGATTATTAGTTAAGCTGTATGTGAATTTTATTTATTTTTTGTCACATGACTTGTTTTACTTGTCACATGTTTTTTGTGTGTGGACCCAATTAAGGTGATTACCTGTTGCTATTTAAAGCAGATTTTACTCCACGTTGGTGTTGAGCCTGATGAAGACCTGAGGGTCGAAACGTTGCTGTTAATAAAGATTAGGAAGAGACATAGAAAATAAAATCGGCTTATGTTCAGAAAGCAGAAAATCAGATATCTCAATATCAGAACGGCAAAACCACGAGGGAATATTCTCTAAGAGACAAGAGACAAATATAATTCAACATGTGCTGATAACAGTATAAATGAAAATACCTGTTTTAAAGACCAACAACAACAACAACAAGACCCCTACCCCCGGTCCGCAAGATTTTTTTTCAAACCGTAACCGATCCGCGGTGTAAAAAAGGTTGGAGACTGCTGTTTTAAACGATTCAATTCAATCGCAATGACTCACTTATTAACAGTGACTCGCTGCCACCTGCTGGCTGTTTTAATTTCACATTTAAAGTGTCTTCATTTTTTAAAAACAATTTCAAACATTAGTTTTCAATGTTTTATGTTTCAAATATCAAAACATTATTTATGCATTTGTAACTGCAGGTTAGCATTCCATGTCCCTCTGAGCTGCATTAAACTGTGTAAATACATCTAAATGCCACTTTAGATGCATTGCAAAGAATTTTGTTGACACTGATTTAATTTGCTTGGTAATAGCCCAAATGCAAGAATTTGACTCAAAAGATGATACACACTTTTAGAAAAAATGGCTTAAAGGTAAAAATGGCCATAAAACTTATTGGGAAAGATTAATTTCTATCACTGATGTGAACTGACCACACAAAATATGAAGAATATCAAAAAATTCAGGAGTCAGCTGTCCGTGGTAATCTTTAAGATACCAGCACAATAACAAACTCAGCATAATATCGTCTAATTATTGTTATCGATAAAATCCCAGAAAATATCAAGATATAATTTTTTGGTCAATTTCGCACACCCCTAATTCATGTTATTTAATTTAAATAATAATTTATTGATAATAATTGTTAAAATCAATAAAATTTATACTTTTGACTTATCCATTTTCTAAAGGCTGAAATGTAAAGTTTATCATTTTATATAACTTTTTGTTTTTGTGAAAACTTGTATCTGAATGCTTTTGGCAGTCGTTTTAGAGTTTAATATGGTACTATAGACATTGCCCTACCCCGCTTATATGGTATTAATTTTATTTGTGCAGGTCTTAAAAAGTCTTAAATTTGAGCTTAAAAATCCTACAGAAACCCTGTAGCTATCAGTTTTTTACAATTATGCCAGATTTTGATTACAGTAAAACCTGAAAATGACAAATAAACTTTTAAAAAGAGAAGACTTGCAATAATTGTCACTTATCATTTATTTCAAATATATATCTCTGCAACAAAATGTGTGTGCATGTATGTCTGTGTGTGTGTGTGTGTGTGTGTGTGTGTGTGTGTGTGTGTGTAAATATGCTTATAGAGTATTAATATACTAGTTAAATAATTTCATGTGTCTGTGTGTGTGTGTGTGTGTGTGTGTGTGTGTGTGTGTGTGTGTGTGTGTATGTATTTATGTTGTGTGTCTGTAAGCCTATTCTCCATTTTGAATGTGTTTAACTGTCAGTCATACATCCAGGTTGGCCAAGACCACCTTAAGTGCTTGAACCCCGGTAATTCCTGCTTGCAGCTATATTTATTATTATTATTATTTATTTATGTTTGTATGTTTATTTGTATTTAAAAATGGCTGGCATAGCTGTTTTTCCATGAAAGTTGTGAAATGTTTTTCATTTAATATTTTTATTTTAGTGATTAATGTGTGGAATATTACACATACAGTAGTATCCAAGGCTAAAATGAATATGTATATACAATATATATATATATATATATATATATATATATATATATATATATCACCCCCGATGTGTGTGTGTGTGTGTGTGTGTATATATATATATATATATATATATATATATATATATATATATATATATATATATATATATATATACATACATAGTAGATGTTTTCCATTATAAATGATACTGTTAGCATAATTTGAATTTTAAAAAGTTTAACTGAAAAAATGAACATTAATTTCAGAAATAGCATTTAATGTAACACAACTATTTAGACACCATTTTGCTTTAATGACAGCAACACTTGAGCTTCATGAACTTTGCAGGTTTGTGTCAAACCAGATGATCACGTAATCAATCCTGATTTCAGAATGTTTCAAAGAGTTCAGAATGATACAAAGAGTCACTAGAGAATCTAAAGTATGTCTTACTCAATTGACATCATGACCTAGCTTTGTTTTTCATTAAAATAAATAAATAAATAATAAATAAATACAACTTTTTTGTTTCCAGGATTTAAACAATTTTGAATTCCAGATTTCCTGGGGTTTTTTTTATGTCTCTCAGATAAACTTCTGATTTTGACATTTGTTACTGAAAAATGTCCTCATCAGAAACTTCAGATTCAGCAGAATATATATATATATATATTTAACTCTGCAAATAAATGCAACTTGTTTTATCACAGGGAACATCAACATCCAAGAAAGACCTGAGTGCCAAAGACTTCCTCCCCATGTCTATCATGTCAGCAGTGACCCGGAAGAGAAAGACACACCAGAGCACTGGCCCGGCAGACAGCATCACTGATGAAGAGTTTGAGCACAAGCCAATCAAAACCAGCAGCTATGAGAAAATCAATGAAAACAGAGAGGTTCCAGGGGACAGCAAAGCAAGACAAAGCAGATGAGAGTGAGGAAGTCAACATGATGGAGGGAAAACCAAAACACCCAGAGGAGGACCAAGAAGAACAAAGGGTGGCAGAGGAGGAAAACACCATTCTTCAGAAGGAACGGGATGAGGTAGGAGTGGAGGTTTGTAAGAGAAAACAAACAGGTTGGATTCAGTCTCAGCACCCTCAGAGCTTTCTGTATTCACACCACCAGAATGTGTCAGGGCTCAGAGCCACATCACATTCGACACACTCTTCTTCTTCCACCTGCTTCAACCCACTACAGCCCTCAAATATCACTCACAGTCTCACCTTAAGGAAACTGAGAGGAGAAAGAGTCCGACCTCACTCGCTGTATGTAGAGCTGAGCCTGACTGAAGAGGAGCAGGGCTCGGGGGTGATACCTGCCTCTTGCATGCAGTGTCTGGCATTCTCAACAGGCAAAGAATCACTTGTTAGAGGTCAAGAGAAGCTGTGTCAGGCTGTGTCACTCAATAGGAGCAGCATGGACGTCTTTAGCGGGGCTGCATGTGTCAAGAGCAGGCCAACCGATCAGCCGATGGCTTGTGGACATGCAGGCTTACTGAAGACACGCTGCAAGAGAGGAGACTGGAGGCGCTACACTAAAACAGGAAACACATAAACAACTGTTTATGAATTGTATTGAGTTTTTGGTAGGGATGTACTGATATATCGCAAAATATGGATATGGATATTGTGTTTGGTCTCGTTCTGTCTCGTGTATCTTGTCAGTGTCTGCGCTTGCTTGACCATTTGTTGTGGAAAAATAAGGAAAGTGTGTTCAAGCGCCAGCAAAAAACAGTGTAAAGAAATACTCTTCGAGAGAAGCAGTCTTTATCAGCGGAAGTTAAAAGTAGCTAGTAAGTGTATGTACTTGTCTTATTAGTGTTTAGCTCAGTTGTCGTTGCTAGGAAACGCTTTTGTTTACTGTGTGGAGACGTGCTGATATCGTGTTTAGTCTCGTTCTTTCTCTCGTATCTTATCAAGTGTCTGTGCTTGCTCGGCCATTTGTTGTGGAAAAATAAGGAAAGTGTGTCCAGCTAAATTCAATTAGTATTTTGTTAGATGGGTATAAAAAAGCTTAGTTTACTGCGGTAGTTGTCGTGTGAAGCCCTCTTAGTGTGAAGAACGAAGAGTGTAAAGACCATCAACTCTACCGTGTGACTCCACCGGGCTAGGACACTGGCAAAGTATAAGTATCGCTTTTTATTTTTATTTTATTTATTTATTTTTTCCCTTTTTATGTTTACTATTGAAATGTTGTTGTATGCATTTGTCAATTTTATTTAATTTCTGTATTTTCTTAAATGGGTGTGTATAGAGTGTGTATAGAGTATTTACAGAGTGTTAACTTTTAGTTTTAGTTACTTTTCCTTATTTGTAAGTTGCTTTGGATAAAAGCGTCTGCTAAATGACTAAAAGTAAGTAAAGTAAGTATATAGTTGGAAATATGCAGTGATAAAGACTCGAAAATATAAGGTCACATGTAGTCATTTTTAAAGCATTATTTATTCTACAACTTATTTATATAACATTAATTTAAAATAAATGATTTATAATAACTGTTAAACTAAAATTGCTTGTGTGTAATGGATTAATAATAATATAAATAATATAAAATAACTTTAAGTAATTATCATTAAAGCCAGACAATTTTTTTTAGTACTAGTGACCTTTAATTTGGAGCAAGATAAACTGGGGGAGTTACTTTTTTTGTATCAGACATGTGTCACTTTGCTCACAACTGATTGGTCCAATTTCAGTTTGAGATCTCTAACTCAGGACATAACCTGCCCCAGAGCAGGTTAGCTGCAGTGTAAGTTACTATGGCAATGAACATAGCTAAAAGCCAAGCCACTTTCATGGTACCTAAAACCCAGGATTGGTGCAAACTAAACTGAAACTTACCTGATTAGCCAGAAAATCCAGCTTCATGGTACAGGCCCCAGGAAGCGTGTTTGTAAACTTCATATCCCCTTGTGATCTAATCCCGATTTAATGCATACTGAATGTCATACTCCTTATTTACATCCTTATGGAAATATTATTATATTTTGTAATTGTCATTTAAATCTGAATAATTTTCGAATTGTTTTTCATAAAGCAACATCTCAGGAAAATGTTATGGGTTTCCAAATTCAAATATGACTTACTGTTATGAAACAGGACATAATTTCATACATGTCCACTGTAGAGGACACCAGGGGTGTATTCCAGAAAGCACAGTTAATTTACCTTCAGCTTAACCCTGAACTTTGGGTTGATTAACCCCAAACCTTGCTTACTCGAGGTAGGTGATTTCAAAAACGCATCGGGGAGTAAGTTCGTTCAACAGAGTACGTTCCTTGTTAAGGCTCAAGACATTCTCAGCAGAGCGTCGAATCAACGAGTCGCTATGGAAACGGACGCTAAGAAAAAGCGCACCATGCTGTGTCTTTCTTCTTTTGTTCGTTTACATGCTTAGTGCATATCGCCACCTAATTGCCATTTTTTCCCCCATTTAATCTTTAATCCTTGAGAATGACTAATATTTTTTGTTTGATGCTAATTATAAATTAAGTCATATCAGATATGCATTTTTATTATAGAAATACATTATAGAAAATGCCAATCCATGTGTTAGGTGATAATATAAAATGTAATAAGTATATATAATATAATAAATTAAACATTACCTTGTCATAGTGTTTTATAATTTATACAAATTGCTAACTGTTATATATGCCAATACAATAAATAAAATAACCATATTAGAATAATATATTACCTTATATTAGCACTTATATATATATAAATATATAAGGCTATATTATAAAATCTAATATTATATAATGTTATGCGCCGTCAGGCCCACTGAAGACTGGTCAGTATGTCACACGTGCACTGAAGTGAACTAACCCTGAAACATAACCTGCTCCGGAGCAGGTTATCTTCAAAAAACAAGTTACTATGGTTACTTACATACCCCAAAAGTAACCTTCGATTTTGGAACCGAAACTGAGGTTATCCTCAAACTTACCCAGGTATGTCACATAACCTGTCTCTGGAGGATATAAAGAATGTCTTTCCGTGTGGAGTGCATGTGTGCAGGACAACTGCAAGACCTACACAATACTAAAAGAACTTGGGTTTATCGGCACATATGAAACGTTAACCTCTGTAGGTTAGAATGTCTTTATAGCGATGTTATAATTGATCATACTTTGATCAGTGTTTTACACTAAATGCAACAGGTAGGTTCTGTAAAAAACTACATGAAAGCTCTTGGATAAAATACCATATCAAACCCTCTGACCAAGATTTTCTATAACTTTGCCGCCATTAATGATTACAGGATTTTTGTAAAAGGCAGAAAGCCAGTGATATATCTTAGAGGTGAGTGAGAAAGTGTAGTAGAAATTTCGTATTAACACAGGTATCCAAATCCTGAAGGGGCTGAAACCTGACTGCATTTATTCATATTTGCTTACAAAGTATTTTGTCCTTCTGAATCTCATGGAAACTCACATTGACTTCCTTTTCTACGTTAAAACAATATTCTGAAAAAATTAAATTAATTTAGCAGATTTTTCATACTTATACATCACACTTTCATTTACTTATTTGTTTATTAGATATTTCAAGGTTTTAAATAGATTAGTCATTTTAGGTCTATGCAAAAACGTTTGCAATTCACTTGAAAAAGTGTTTTTGATAACTGGTTGAAGGAAAATTTAAAATGACTCCTCAAAATTAAGTTTCGGATATTTATAATGTAAAGACAGACAGAAAATATAACAGGCAACATAAAGACAAAATTAGAACTAAAATATGAAATAATTTAATGAACGATATACTTGAGCAAAACACCATTAACGGTTTTCCACTGTTTACAACATACTGTCCTGTCATGCATTAACACACTGAAGCATGTGCGCCAACAAATATGAATCTGAAGGCTCCATGTTTGCGGTTTTTAAATTAAATGCAAGTTTAAATATTCAATGATTATGGTAAATTGACAAAACTGAAATTAGCTGAGATGTAATTTGTGAGGTTATGGCAAATACTCAAGGAAACTTAAGAGTAGTCTCTGATCGTTCTTTAAATTTTATAACATTGTAGGCTATTCGTTTTGTCAGTTTAATTGTACAAATCACGAACGTATATTATTGTGTGGACTGACCAAATATGCGGGACCGCATAAAAGATTTTAATAAAATTCTGTCAGAAGAGAGAGAGAGAGAAAAAAAAAAAACCTTCTGATGGCAAAGGCTGAGAGGGTAACGTTATTAGCTACCACAGTTCACAATAAGACAGTGCAACGATTTGACGTACAACAGAAATAAAACATTGATTCAGCACGACTGAGACTGGTTGAGTCCTGGCCCTTTACTTTTAGGGGTTTTGAGTAATAACTCGGTATTCTCGGCTCTCAGTCTCTCCACCTCAATCTCCAGTTCCCGCACGCGCTGAACGCCGGTGTCATCTGCTGGGCACTCGGGGTTTCTCCGGACGTGGCGAAGCCAGTTGTTCTCCTCCTCTAACCGTGACATACACTTCTCCAGCTCCAGGTATTCCCTAACCAGTTCTTGTTTAGACATATTTTGGAGAGTCTCGACGTGGTACCGCTCATAGGTCTCAGAAAAGTCTCTCTGCAAAAACTCTCCGCCTGCGTGCCCGGGTCTGCCCATACCGTCGCTGCCGCCGCCGCCGCCCTCTTCCTCGTCTTCATCTTCGCCCTCGAAATTCTCATCTTCGCTGGCCGTGTCATCTGAGCGGATTGCTCCGGATTTTCTGCCGCCAAGCTCCGTATTGAGGTCAGGTTCTTCACGGTCGTGCTCCTCCATCAGGAACTGGGTGGTGTTGTATGGGGCAACGGGCAGACCTTTGGCGAACATCTCAGCGCGCACCCGCGATGCACGGGCGGTCTCGCGTTCATCTAGCTCTTTCTTCTCCTCCCAGGTTAATTTGAAGTAAGGCTTCCAGCGGCGCTTCTTCTTGGAGGGTCGCCGCCGGTGTTTCTTCTTGCCCTGGCGGCTATCTGACAGCCCCTCGGTGTTTACTGTCGTGCAACCAGAGTCTCTTTTATTTGTTTCGTCCGCAGGAAAGCCGTCGTCACTTGCTGCGTCACCAGCCTTGGGCTCCGGATCACCCCTATCCCGGCCGCGGCACATAGGATGTGTATCTCCAGACACCAAACCCGGACAGATATCCAGCTGGTTTCTTTGCACTTGTTTCGAGGAGACGACACTTGTCAGACCACCCCTCTGCCGCCCTCTGCTGTCATCCTCCAGTGCAGCTTCTTCTTCAATAAGCTCCATAACTGTACACTCCCACCTGAAGGAGATACAAGTTTGTGATCAGTGAGATGAGGGACACCCTTCTAAATTGAGGTATGAATAGAAATCAGATTCCTGACCGCTGTAATTTAAAACAATTCACCAAACACAAAGGAAAGAGGGAAATGCTTTTTTAAAAGTGAACGAACATTTAAAAACATAAAAAAACGGCATTAACAAACTCGCATTAAGTAAATTTGAGTTACCTCACCGTTCAACTCCAATCTCGTGTTTGAGTTATTATGCTATCTAAGACCGTTAATGTGAACTCTTTATGTTCCGTCTACTATTGACTTGGTTTCTTGACGGGTGCGAGAACATTTCCCTCCAGCGCAAACTCCAATTCGCTTCTGTTACGGAGAGGACTGGGGCTTCTGAATTTATTACCTCCTCCACGTAAAGGCGCATGCAGCCAGTCCTCCAGTTTTTTCCTGCTTTGTGGGACTTGAAGTCCCGCTAGTCATTTGCACACAACAATCGCTGCCGTAAAACCTCCATTACCCACAATCCAACGACTGTTTTCGGTCCCGAGCGGGCTACGCCCTCTCGCAATTTTCACTGGATAAAAAGTTTTTTGGGGGCGTACTGTCCAAGCGAAGCATTCTGATTGGTAGTTTTCATTGTCAATCAAAAAGAAAGCTGTCCCGGTCGCTCTAGTGGACGCTACCAAGCATGGCCGAAGCAGGTAGAAACATCCGCCCCATTCTACCATGCATTAAACGTTAACCTATTTACAAAGAAATAACTGTACAAATTATGTTGATGCCGTATTGTATGTAGAAAGCACACGTTGTAGTATACAATATCGCGTTTGGTTACTTTGCATCTCTACCCTAACATTTAAACACACACCCTGAACCCTTGTGAGGATTGATCATCCCTCAAGCAAAAAGTAGTTCTTGTTTCAAGCAGTATGTTCTCCGTGGAAAGTGAATTGTAACGTTTGCATCCATGATGATGACGAATTTGTAGTTTATAATGACTGAAATGTTTTCCCTTGTTAAAGTGAAATGTCGCAACATAAAAGAAAAAAGAAAAAAAAAAAACTTGGGTCATTTCTTGCATTGAGCTCAAACGATTAAACGAAGAAGCGATTGTTTGCTAGCCAGCTACTTGGATAATGGAGTCCAGATTAACGTGAATAAACTAGCACAAGCAAACTGGTTAAAACGAAGACTAGCCATGTAAACAATTTTTACATGTATTTCACATAGTTATTTAAATATTCGGAATTCCCTGCAGTTTCTGCTTGATATTTTATAACATTTGGATTTAGTGACAAGCTAGTTAGCAAAGCTTTCTTGCATTAGAGAAATGCATAGATTTACGCCTTCACGCTATTTTCAGATAAATCGTTTTAGAAGACAGCAATGCATCGTCTCTTCTCATTTATAAATAGAAATGCTTGAAAAATGAAATCCCGTTGCTTGGCTCACCCAGAAATTAAATCGTGCTAGGGAAGTTAGCTAGCTGCCTCCAATCCTTTAAACGAACCCATGCGAAACAAAACAAAACACGGCCTGTTCGATATCATTTTTTTTACATGAAGTTTTTAAAATTCGTATTCTTAAAGACTGCAATTTTGTCGACGCAGAGTGAGAGCATAATTCCTACCATAGCATAACACTCAACTTGCCATCTTTATCAGTAGTGCTAAAAATTGGTAATATAATTACTGAAGGCATTTGCAAAACACAGACTTTGAAGGGCCAGAAAGAACTGGTTATATCATGATTGTGTTTTTGTGGACGGCAACAATCACAGAAAGAATCGAAAAGTCACCATACTTGGTTTAATTCCACTGTGTCGATGGGGCTGTACGTGAGTTTTACCTACATGAATGAATCTAATATGAAACGATAGTAATTCCTGAAGAAATTAATTGTTTAATTTACTCCCCTGGATATTACTAAATGAATCTACCCATTCAAAGTCGTTCGTTGCAACTACACAAAGTAAACAACCCAGCAAATAAGTGTTGTCTGTGAACAACTGCTTTAAAACTGCATGTTTAATAAAAGTAACAAGTGGATGACCATTATATAAAATCCATTTGTTTTGTTTATGTGTATTCTTTCATCATAGAACATGATAGTCAGAATATGCTGTTGCAGGTTCTTTTTCTCATATCAGAGTGCTAGCTTCTGTGCATGTTCCCTGCGTGAAGGCCCCTGTAGTTATTTAAGGCTTTTTTTGATTGCATACACTTTTTTTAGTCAGTTCTACAAAGTGCCAGCTGGCGTCCTGCAACATCCTACAAGTAAGATCAGTAGGACTGTAATCCTTTGTTGTTGTGCTGGCATTTACAAGGTCAATTTCAACCATCAGCACAGAGATACGAATAAACATGACTTATTTTCAAAATACGAAGTCTCTGCACATGGCTACATTTAACCACAATTACAATGGAACATCATGGACATTAAATTAAATAATTAACTCCAGGATGTCTCTAAGAACTGCATTCATCTTGTTCATGCAAGATTAAATCATCAGATTTCAGAAATTTGAGATTAGAACATTTCCTCTCGTCACCTCATGCTAACAAAGTGCTACATTTGAAGCACTGAACGCTAGGTCACAATTAATTAGTTATCATTGTGACTTCTACATTAATTTGAACTCAGTACAGTAAATTCATAAGCACACATTAATCGTTCTCTTCCTCCGTCTCAGTAGAAAGATCAGTGCCTGAGTCACAAAAGGCCACACTAACAACAGCAGTAATGTACGTCCAGAGATGCCAAATGGCCACCATTTCTCCTGTAAAACAGAAATTAAAATATTAAAGAATTCTCTTTTCTACACATATTTAATCAAAATACACAGTATACGATTGAGCGGTGACAAGCACCATTTTGAGTCTTGAAATTCATACTAAGTCTGTCACAAGTTTTACCTCTGTTTCTGCAGCTGTCCAGTGTAAATGGGATCTCCGCTGTAAACTTTGAGCCTTAAAACAAATATACAGATAAAAATAAAGACACGTCAATTTTTATTTACTTATCAAAATCATTACTGGTGGAAACAATACAAGATGAATGAAGAAAATGTTTTACCGAACAAATAAAAAAAATAATGAATGACATTTAAAGATATGCCATTATAACATCTATGGCTAATCTTTCTGGAGATCAAAATGTTTGTATTTCTGCTATTTCTTCAGTTCTTAAATCTTTTCTATTTATTTATTTTTTTTAATTAAAATTAATATTTGCAAACTGAAACCATGCAGAATTCTGTCTCTATTCCTTATACTGCTCAGTTTTGACAAATAACATGCAGTCTTTTGGTTTGGCTTTTATTTTATTCAGCTTCCTTACATTTGCAGTTGCAAGGTCTTCAACCACCTCTAGTCGTTGCATGACGCTCTGCATGTCCTCTCTGAGTTGCTTTAAGGCTAGAATAATCTGCTGCTGCACCTGGATGTTCTGTAACCTGTCAGGCACACCCTTAGAATCGTCTCTGCCCCCTTGCCCTGAACCAGCCCCTGAGGCAAGCTGCTCCGCCCACCTAGCATTGCGGGGAGCCATACAACCTGGAACAAAAACATATGCATACATAAGTTTTTTTTTTTTTGGTTTCAATGTAGGGGATACCATCCACACTTCTGAGATCACCCTGGTCTGTTTGCACTAATAATGTGATGATTAAGATATTATGAGTGAATTCAGTTTCAGACCTGAATTTCTTGAGTATATAACAAATCAGCATATTACAGCATATTATGATTTCTGAAGGATCAAGTGTATGAAGGTAATATGATGCCATAAAGATATGCATGTACAGGGTAAGAGTTGTGGAAGTGTACATAAGACTGTAAGCGTAAATTAAATTTGCAGGCGCAAGAGAAGCTTTGTAAAGGTGTAAATCACATTTCAGACAAGAATTTTTTGCAGCATTTTACTGTTATTCGTAAGTGTAATGCATGTATTGTGAAGCTGCAGCATCATGCTAACGCAAAATAAATATGATCTGCATTCTTCTTACACTTTTGGCACGTTTTTGTCCCGCCAAAATATGGTGAAAAGCACTGCAAGCCTGTCAACGGTGAACCTATCTGTATGTGTAAAAAAAAACAAAATGTCTAAAATGACGACTTGTGTATGTAGGCCAAAAAAGGTCCCAAAATAATCCGATATGTACAGCTCCGTCTTTCTTTAATCCACGCTTAAAGTTTTGGCACGATTCTCTCAATAACTGAGTTTTGCAAGCGCGAGGGGAGGGTGGGTCTACCTTCTTGTAGCCTATCAAATGAGGCTCTTGCTGACTCTTCATTTAGTCTTATCTGATTGGTTCAATAAACACATCATGCACCAAGACATTTTTCTTCATTTAGTTCAGGATCATTCTCGCTGCCGGAATGGTACTTTTAAGGTACACATACCTTTTAGCAAAATTGATTCAAATGTACAATATTATAATACAAGCTTCTGTTGCACTATGTTGTATTAAAATTCAAAGCAAAATTCATGCATAATCTTTCTCAGAGTGCCAGTTTAAATGCTTGGTAATAAAAACAACATTCTGGTTTAAGGCAGCACAAATTATATGGCATTTCTATGGCCATTTCCTCAGTAGAAATCGCGTTGGGCCCTTGGAATCGTCCTAACACCTCCACCCCCTTTGTGGTGCCCCTGGTACCACCTAACAACCTGCAAGACCTCCTTTAGCCCACAAAACAGCAAGTGAGGCATTGATTAGATGAGGTGGCTATAGTCTCCTGAGGTATCTGGTACCATAATTTCAGCAGCAGGTCCTCCAGTTCCCTTGCATTTCGGGGTGGTGGTGATGTAGCATAAACACACTTTTCGATTGGTTTCATGTCAGGTGAATTTGGAGGCCAAGGCATTAACAGAAATTAACCATGTTCCTCAAACCACTCCTTGATAATTCATTGACAGTTCATGTTCCTCAAACCACTCATTGACAATTCTGGCAGTGTGGTATGGCACATTATCCTGTTGGTTATGACCATCATCAGCAAGGAACATAGTTGCATTAAATGGGTGCACAATTGGTCAGCAACAATGTTCAGATAACTGATAGCTGTCAGGGATTTTGCTATTGGGATAATGGGGTCTAAACTGTCCCAAGAAAATATCACCCACATCATCACACTGCTGCCACCAGCCTGTGTCCACCCAACAGTGCAAAACAGTGAATACAGTGACCTCCTTCAGTCTATTTACAAAAAGAATTCAAACATGTCATAAAATAATCCCATGCAACTGAATTCCAAGTGTTCTGAAGCCATACAGTAGGTTTTGCTGAGAAACAAATCGAAAATTAAATTATTATTCGGTGAAAATGTTTGGTTGTTGAACTTGTGTACATTCATGCGAGTACATGGCAGTTCAATCAAAATGAATAAAATTATGACACGAAACAAGAGGCTTATAAACTTAAAAGTATGTGTATACTTTCTTGTCTGAGGTGAAGTCTCTGTTATGTGACAATCAGTTGTCAGGTTAACAAATAATGTATAGTAAGCTATGAGCTATCTAACTCAGTTATTCTTTTCTTTGTATTAATCTTTTAAATTATTTTATTTACAACTAATGTATTAATTTAAAACTAAACATTTAATAATCTTGTTATTTGTAATCATTGTTATTTATAATGAATTCTTTGGCATTTACCAGCAGACCCAATTCCATAATCAAAACACTGAGGATGCTTCTGAAATTAGTGAGGGTGCTCTATCCCTAATGTATATCTAGTTTGACATCTATTTTTGTCCCTTCTATTGCAATTTTGAGAGTGAATGCATTTTTATGCAGATGTCATTCCCAAAATGTTGCAGCGTATATGTGGCCTTTGGTTCTCTTGGCAGCATAAAAAACAAGGCTTGTATTAAAATTATGAATGGATTATATATAGCCTATAAAGTGTTCATAGAGGGCTCCCTTTATCACTAAAAGCTGTCATTCACTTTAGTTCATTGCAATCTTACAAAGTTCTGTTATAAGCAATGAGGCTCTCTGCAATGCAGACTGAATCTTTTCTTTACAAACTGTAGTGTCTACACTTTCTTTATTACGCATGAGAGGATTTGTGAGCACACAGAACTCAGCAATAAACATACACTACATAAACTACGGCATTTCAGGTGGTAAGCGGATTGGAATTTAAATACCTCTGATTGGCGATTACGTTTAAGAAATCAACAGATATGTCTGTTATTGGCTACACTGCTAAACACTGCAAAAACATGGTGTAAATAGAAACTTTTGATACTCTCCAGAGTGAAAATACAAATACGCACTGAAGCGTTTGCACAATATGTTTTGCAAATATCAGATGGGGGTCCCTGAGTCCCTGGAGTCCTAAGCAGTCGCTTACCCCTGGCAGTAACGCTTACCCCTGGCAGTGACTTCACTATTTCTAACGTTATGAGCAATCCAGTTCTCTTTTATAGATAAATGGTTTCGAGGCACTTCAGTGGGGCTTACTGACCCCAAACTCTTAAAAGGTTATGCAAATATAGGGATCCGATGTGTAAATTTTAAACAATTTTATAAAATGTACCAAAATATTGTTACATGGTTTCACTAGTAATAGTGACACAATAAGCCAAAAAGGGGTTTAGGTTTATAATGTGTGATTAAAAATCCAGATTAAATTTACCGGAGGGGTCCCTCCAGCCCTGCTGCATCCCCTCTCTCCCTGTGGTTCTCCTCCTCTTGGAAGGACCATGCCTATCTTCTGCCCCCTCACCACCACGTCCAGCACCGATCTGAGTCACCTGAGAGAGAGGGCTGTAATGATTCTCCTGGATTCCAAAGGTCTTAATGTGTGTATGGTCATTCTGGAAACTGGCATTACGATCTGGCACTGCAGCAGGCTGTAAGTGCACAAAAAATAAAAATAAAGTGTACAAATGCGGGACATAGATTGTCACACAAATTTTAATTAGATTTAGTCAAATTTTAGACCTTAACAGTGTCCAGCTGTTCCAATGAGTCACAGAAGATTTCACTTTCTGAGTCACTAGTCGGCCCCTGAACCTCAGACAAAGGTGTCTCTACACACATATTTGGTGACAAAAGAGAAGAAATACAGTGCACACAATCTTGCTATCATTTATTACTTATGCAACAGTGAAATGTTTAAAAATCAAATTGGGTCAGACATGTCTGGATAGTGATAACTGGTGCATTTCAGCCACAGGAGGTTCCAATATAATTCAAAGACAAAAACAAATGTAAATTATCAGAGTAAAATTGCAAGTATTTGTTTGTACAAGCTTAAAACCCAAATTTTCCATTGTTAAAATGTGTTTCGGTGGGCTACAAAATATTCAGGATCCCTCATTTATAGATAATCATTCCACTACCTGTGCTCTCAGCTTGAAGTTGACTTTCAGGGACCATCCCTGTGTCTTCCAGTTGAAGAGCTGGTTCTTGAGTTGCCCTCTCCACTTCATGATCCACCCAACCATCAGTTGGTTCTTTGGCATTTACAGCTTTAAAATGCACACCAAAATCATTTTTATTTATCACATAGAACATACAGTTCTTTAGCAAAATAAATAAATGCACACCTGATCTGAGAGATAAAAGTGCCTCTGGAGGTCTGGGCATATCATGAATGACATGATAGAGTGGTTCAAAATAGTGGAAAAAGGATGCAGTCTTCTCATTGATTTGCATGGTGTCTATAACCTGCAAATAATACATGACGACAAATTAATATGGGAAAAAATAAAATTAGCTTGGCCACTCTGAACACAAATTTGTTTTAAAGAATATTTTCCAATATATATATATATATATATATATATATTATTTTTTTTCCCTAAAGTGGTTTTATGAATTTATTGGGTATTATTGAAGCTCTCCCACCTCTTGTGCAACTTTCTTCATTTCATTCACATAAGCAGCCATGGCATTTTCCTGACTCATGTCTCCAAGCTGTTTCCAAGCATTCCTGACACAAGACCAGTGAAACATGCCATGGCATTAAAACAGTCCTTTAAATGTTCTGAGGGCTCTGAAAACCATCACTTCAACTTTACTTATAGAGCACATTATAGCACTGAATATGCTGCTTATAACTGGTTAAAAGTTTTACCATTTGTAACGGCCTACTGGGTCCCAGAATCTAGGGCGTGACACTGTACATGGGCCACAGACTGCTTGTTTGTATAGACCATAAAACCGCTGCATCACTTAATAAGAGGGTCTGTAGGAACCTATGCAAATGCAATTTAAAATTTACCCCAGGTGTCATGAGCTGCTGTAAATTATGCAAATCAGTGTGATGAGGTAGATTTATATTTATATTTTAAATAAATGCTTGCAATGACAAGCTGTGCAAATTTTAAATCTCTTACAACATGATGATGTTATACATAACAGTGATTATGTCATTCATCGATAATGTAATTTTTGTCAATGCTGAGCAAAGCTACCATTTTTGGGTAGGCTTTGAATGACGTCGACAGCCGCCTGAAAGCGTCTTTGACAGTCCTCGATCTCTGACATTGTAAGAGCTGGCATATCATATGGTGTGTATTTTTCCCACGCTCCTGCAGCCGAATGCTGATTAACTGGACAACCTGTGAATTATATTCACTGGTGACAAATATGTCATTCTGTCATAAAGTATCGGAAGAAAGTGTGCTCTCTGATTACTTGTATCCCCCAAATCTAAGACTCCTCTTCCAGGAGTCTTAGATTGTATGTCCTCTCTGATTTCAGGTTATTAGCCAGTGGGTCAAGCAGCTTAAGCGAGGTTCAACTCACCTGCCCTGCCTGATGCCATTACACCCGAACACTAACATATAACTATAATAAGACAATATAACGAGCGATTACATTTCATCAAAGCGGTACAATCAGTGAGTTCGAGAACAGTCTTCTAAAAAAAGGGATCTTTCACCTCTTGGAATTTCGTCCAGGAGTTCACTTCCTGGTTCAGTCACGTGACGGAGTATTACGGCAATGATTGGTCTCTGACCCAACAACATCAACAACAAAAAAGAAAAAAAAAATAGAAAAAATGAAATTTGAGATATAATAATAATAATAATATTTCAGCATACAAAAAAACAGTTTTACATAGTCTAAATAAACATGTAAAAACGTTTGACAATTAATTACAAGTTAATTTGAAAGAAAATTATGTCATTTATTTATTTATTTAAATGTGTATAGCTTTGTGAGAAAATATTTATTTTAAGTGTTTGCCTTTAAACATCTTTCAATGGCGTTTCTCACTACTGGTGCATTTAAGATCCAGGGGCCGGGTTGGATCCACATCTAGGGGGTGGAGATTGGTAGGTTTAGGGGAGGAGATGGGTGGGTTTAGGGATCGGGGGTGGAGACGGGTAGGTTTAGATATATGTAAAGTGGGAGGAGTTGGATCTGGATCTTGTGTTCTGCAGTGAGGGGCTACTGCACTGTGAGGCAAACATATTTTCTGAAAAACTTTAAAATTTAAATAAAAGGTTCAAATACATGCATCAATCATTACTTCAGTAGCTAAAAAACATTAATACAAACGTTAAATTGCAGTTTCAGTTTTTTTTTTTTTTTTTTTTATTGAGATCGCTAGAGGGAGACATTTTGTTAATCCTAATCTCAGTGAGGAGCGTCTCGCTGCAGCCTGCGGTTGGACATCCAACCCCGCCCACATCCAAGCGTGACGTCACAAACCATGTCTGTGTCCAAATCGGTCCAAATATGTCACATACTTATTATTTTGAAACAGGAAAAAGCATCAACAAGAAGATAAGTCTAATTGTTTGCAAACCGCTAAAAAGAAGAAGTTTGCTGTGTTGGTAAGTAAAAAAAAGACGTCTTTGGTCTTTATGAAGACTTAAAACATTGACAACTTGAATGTGTGGGTTTGTGTGCATGTGTAAACAACAGTTCGGCATGCTTATGTGTTTTCAACTGTACACAGGCACGTTATTACTTAGATATCAGTAGCATAAATATGTATGCATGTGTATGTATGTGAGTGTGTTATCCAGCAAGAAAGTGAAATGATGTGATACCGTGAAGATACCGTGCAAGGGTTCTGTGATCAGTGTCATTAAAAATATAATGTGTGTGGGGAGAGGTAAATACATACCTTTATGTGAGAGGGATAGTGTGTGTGTATATGAGTAGGTAAGAGTGTTATGTATTATAAAGAAAAAGGCTTATTAAAAAAATTGCACATTGAGTTAGAGTTCATTTATGTCATAAAAATCAGTGCACTATATATTTATCAGTGCACTGATTCTTACAACATATAATGAATGGTGACTTAATGTGCAATTTTTTTATAACACTCGTCTCACCGACTGATGATGACACATGACACACGTCATCCCTCTCACACATATGTACCCCCACACACACACAAAACACTCACTCAAATACATATGATATTTTTAATGATATACACTTATCACAGTACCTTTGCACAGTAACTTGGTTGAGCAACCACATCATTTCACTATTAATTGCTGGATAACTCTGTGTTTGTGACAAATTATCTTTGTATTATTCTATATTAATGGAAAGATCACATAATTATTGTCAATCTTTGTTTGCCATGTTTTGCAGCATTCTACGCAGTTTTGGTACTAGCCTGATGCAGATGAGGGGTTCCTGCTGCTGTTTCAACTGTAAAGAAAGGTATGGAGGTATTGTGGAAGCATTTCTCAAGATACTGTAGTGATTGATTTTTGTGGTTTAAAATCATAAATATTATTGTATGCAAAATGATGAGGTAAATACTATTTAGTATGACAAATATTTAGTGGACCAACACACACGTATTCTGTATTTTTAACAGGAGTGCCAAGAGGACATAAAGTGGAAGTTTGTAAGAAACATTGGCCCAGTGTTGTGCTGGATACAGAGTCACCGTGAGTTATTCTGTGGGGAGGTGAAAGGGCCTGCCTTACTCCAGATGGACAGTAAAAATCAACAAAATGCCATCAAAGACAACCTGGGGTCAAATCGGATGAAGCAAGAGATGTCTTTTTATTCATCTCTCAGGACCTGAAGTGTGACACTCACATTGACTCTATTGCTAAAAAGAGGTTGCAGAGGTTGTACTTCCTACGCCAGCTGCGGTTGTACTTCCTACGCCAGCTGAGGAAGTTCAACCTGCCACAGGAGCTGCTGAAACAGTTCTACTCTGCCATCATTGAATCTGTCCTCTGCACTTCAATAACTGTCTGGTTCATCTCAGCTACCAAATCTGACCACAGAAGACTACGGAGGGTAGTCCGGACTGCTGAGCGAATCATTGGTACAACCCTCCTCACTCTCCAAGAACTGTACTTATCCAGAGAGAGCAAAAGGGCTGGTAAAATCACTCTGGACCCCTCACATCCAGCACACTCCCTCTTTGAACTGTTACCGCCTGGTCGACGCCACAGAGCTCTGTGCACCAGAACGACCAGACACAGAAACAGTTTCGTCCCTCAGGCCATATCTACCTCACAAACAGTTAAATGTTCTCCCCACTGTGCAATAAAATATGTGCAATACCAATACATCTATCCACATTCCCTTGCATAATTTGTATATAGCACATCTGTACAATACAATATTCTGATTGTTTGAGTATCCGGAAGAGCTGGACACATTCGTATCAAATTGTCTTGCTGAACAAAGCTTGAAAGTCCATGCTATGTTTCTGTGAATAATCTAATAAGGCAAGGAACCGCTCTATGTAGCTTATGTATGTATGTGTACTGTATTTCAAGAACTGTTTATCTGATCATTCAGCTGTTCATTTATGATAGTTGGAACTTATCTCCTATAGAACATATATTTTTTGTAAAATTTTAAATTTAATTATTTTTGTAAAATAATAAATATAAAAATACATAAACAAGTAAGAGATGTCTGTTTATTCATCTTTAAATATGTGGAGGACCTGGGGCCTGTTTCATAAAACAAGTTTACTAAATAAGAGTTTATTTTATTTCAGTTAGTCTGACTTCTTGTCAGTTGATTTGGTACAAAATAAATCAGAATAACTTAAATAAGCCTGGCTTATTTGGTAAACTTGTTTTATGAAACAGGCCCCTGGACTTCATATGAAGTTTTGTTGATGTACAAGGCCTGAATGTCAATGCCATGTTACTTGTTATAATCTGTCAAAGCAAGCAATCTCTATTTAGCATAATTATGTATGTGCAGACTACTGCATATGGAGAACTGTCAATCCTATCATTCAAATGTTAACAATTGATGATAAGTGGAACAACACATCTTTAGAAAATTAAATGACAATTATAAATTATAACAATGTGTTGTGACTTTTACAATAACATCTCTAGAAAATTAAATTATGTTTTATTAACGAAGTTTGGGAGGAGCACGTCAGATACTTAGCCTAATTAAACACAAGTGGCACGCAATCAAGTTAATTACTCACGGATATAAAGACAGCTGACATACCTCCACTCATTCTACGGTCTATCAGCATCTGGTTCGCTCGTCTAACATTTAAACCATGTCTCATCATGATTTTTCTACGGTGGCCGAGAGAGCTCAACGCGCTGCAACTTCAGAAAACACATGCAAATAGACAAAACACCAGCAAATCAAGAAAACATCATCATTTTGACAACACATGCGCTGCAAATGCTCACAACACATGCAAATTGAGAAACGCTGCAAATGCTCACAACACATGCAAATTGAGAAATGCTGCAAATGCTCACAACACATGCAAATTGAGAAATTTGTGAGGATTTGCAGCGTTTCTCAATTTGCATGTGTTGTGAGGATTTGCAGCGTTTCTCAATTTGCATGTGTTGTGAGCATTTGCAGCGTTTCTCAATTTGCATGTGTTGTGAGGATTTGCAGCGTTTCTCAATTTGCATGTGTTGTGAGGATTTGCAGCGTTTCTCATTTGCAGCGCATGTGTTGTCAAAATGATGAAGATGTTTTCTTGATTTGCTGGTGTTTTGTCTATTTGCATGTGTTTTCTGAAGTTGCAGCGCGTTGAGCTCTCACGGCCACCGTATTTTTCCTCGTCGGGAGACGATTCCATCTCTCCCTCTGTTGAATCACCACAGCCAGCCGTCTCCAGGACTACTGCTTTCCCGAGCCCCAGGCTCCTTTTCATGGGCTGCTTTCGGCTCGTCTAGCCAATTGCCTCCCAAGACGCCCAGGCACACACTCGCCTTCTCTCTTTGCTCAGAGCCCTCAGCCCAAGCAAGCGCTTGGCCGCAATGGCTGGCTTACACAGCCCCGCCACCCGCCTCTTTCAGCTCAGGGCCCGCAGCACAAATGTGTGCATGGCCACACGGGCAACCACACTCGGCCCCACAGCCTACTCCTTCCAGCTCAGGTTTTGCACCCCAGGCAAACCCCAGCTGCAGGGTTCAATACAGTCCTCAGCTCTTTTTGAGCTTTACCCCCTAGTGGTAGCAGCTTTCTTATGGGGGAAAGAATGGGCATCAAAATGTATCTTATTGCACTGCGACAATGAAGCAGTTGTTCAGTGTGTTAATAAAGGCAGTTCCCATTCTCCTGCCCTCACGCCTTTTCTAAGGGGATTAATATGGATCTCGGTATGTGATCATTTCATAATAATCGCCAAACATGTCGCAGGTTTAGAAAATCAAATTGTTGACTCTCCATCTCGCTTTCTGTTTCAGAAATTCAGGACGCTGGCTCCAGAGGTGGACCAATTCCCAACCCAAGTACCTCCATATTCAGAACTAATATTTCCATAAATCATCCATTAAAACCTCTCCACGACGAATCACTTGACATCATCCTCTGGGCTGTCTCTCCCAGAACATTCCAAACTTACGTGACAGCATGGAGATGTTAAGTCATTTCATCTCTCTTGCAACATGCCATTTCCTGATTTTTCTCTATTTTCAACAACATCATTTATCTCTTTTCTCAACAGCATCAAAGGCCTTCAAGTCAGTTCCATCAAAAGTTACTTATGCTACCTAGCCCGCAATCAGCAGTTCCCAAACCGCCATGTTGATTCCAGACTACCCATCACTTTAGACATCCTTACCAAATGTATTCACTCCCTCCGCACAAACTAACAGCCCCCCAGTACCGCCCGCACACTCGACGCCATGTTTATTTTAGCCTTTCTCGGGTTTCTGAGATGCTCCGAGCTAACCATCTCTTCTAAATTCGATCCGGCCATCAACCCCACCATCTCAGATCTAACCATCCTCGATAGCGAAAACCATCTCTTTTTTGATTAAAGTAAAACAGATCAAGTTAAGAAAGGTCACTTCATTTACATGTTCAATCTCTCTTCTCCTATCCAACCTTACCAAGCCGTTCTTGAGTACCTCCGACTCAGAATTTCCCAGGCTAAATCCCCCTTCGAACCTCTATTTTTAGACGATGCCAAAAAACCCGCCAGTCGCTCATGGTTCCAAAAACACCTCAGATCCGTCCTGCTTTCGTCAGTAAAGTAAAGTAAAAAAGTGACGTATTGTCAAGTATGGTGACCCATACTCGAAATTGGTGCTCTGCGTTTAACCCATCCAAGTGCACACACACAGCAGTGAGTAGTGAACAAATGCACACACACACACACACACACACACACACCGTGAACACACACCCGGAGCAGTGGGCAGCCATGCTGCAGCGCCCGGGGAGCAGTTGGGGGTTCGGTGCCTTGCTCAAGGGCACCTCAGTCGTGGTATTGAGGGTGGAGAGAGCGCTGGACATTCACTCCCCCCACCTACAATCCCTGTCGGCCGGGGACTCGAACCCGCAACCTTTCGATTATGAGTCCGACTCTCTAACCATTAGGCCACGACTTCCCCAGGCATCTCAGCAAAAAATTTCTCAAGCCACTCCTTTCGCATCGAGGCAGCAACATCAGCAGCCCAAAAAGGCCTCACCAAACAGCAGATCCAAACCCTAGGAAGATGGTCTTCAGAAGCTTTCCAAAGCTATATCAGAACGAACCAGTTCCACATTAAATCAGCCCACCAGCTTCTCATCGGATAAAAAAATAAATTAAAAAATAAATAAATAAAAAATTGGTGCGAGCATTCCAGCCTTTTTTACTTACCTTTTCAAGTCCCACGCTTGGCGAGGCTCAGCCTTCACATCTTGTCGAACCAGAGCCTCTCAGCCAGACAACTTACCTTTTCCACCCTGCGGCCGGAGAGTCTTGCTCATCCAGGCTGCGAGCTACCATCTCCAGTCAGATGACAGCAAGTGCCTCCCGGCCACCCAACTTTACCTTTCTGTCTTTACCTGTCCGTCACAGCGAGTCTTGATTTCCCGACCAGACAACCTTACCTTTTCAAGTCTCACACTTGGCGATGCTTATCCGTCCGACACAGTGATTATTGTGCTCCCGTTGGGCGTCAGCGAGAGCCTCCCAGCCAGACAACTTCCCTTTTCCATCCCACGGAAGGTGAGACTTACCCATCAAGACTGCGAGATTCATCTCCAGTCGGATGCTTTCCGTCTTTACCTGTGCGTCACAGCGAGTCTTGATCTCCTGACGGACGCCGGCGAGAGCCTCCCGGCCAGGCAACCTCACCTTTTCAAGTCCCAAGCCAGATATGCTTACCCGTCCGACACAGTGGATATTGTGCTCCCGTCGGGCGTCGGCAAGAGCCTCACAGCCAGACAGCTTACCGCTTCATCCTAAGGTCGGCGAGACTGACCCATTCGACTCAGTGAGTATTGGCCTCCCGTAGAGCATCGGCGTCGGTCTTTGGCACCCACCTAATTTTCCGTCCGATGGGCGGTGAGGTCTAGCCTTCAGCTGCTAAGGGTCTCGTCCACCCGCTGAACACCGTCCAACTGTCTCTTCTAGCCTCACACCTTTTACCCCCCGCCTAGCGAGGCTTACCCGTTCGATGCTCTGTGAGTCTCAATCTCCCATCGGATGCTGCGAGAGCCCTCCCAGTTCCGGGTTTTCTCTTCTCCCTACTCGCCGGCGAGGCTATCCGTCTGACATCGTAGTCTTGATCTCGTGTCAGACGTCGACGCTGGTCTCCCGGTGGGCTCCTAAGTGAGGCTCATCCATTCGATGTCGTGAGTCTTGATCTCCCATCGGATGTCGCGAAAGCATCCCAAACTCTTTTTATCTGCCAAGCCGATAGGACCCACTCGTCCGACAAAGGAGTATTGCGCTCTAGTCGGAGGCTTCATGGGCCCTCTCGGCCAGACACCGCCCTCTGTCCTCTGATTAGCAGAGGCTGATGACCAGTAGAGCCCGTACGCCGACTCCGTGAACTATCCCACTGCAGGCAACTCGGGTCCTCCTGGTAAGGGCCTTAACCACACTGCTCCTCCATCGGCAGGCAGGGCTCATCCATCCCAACGTGATGAGCACAGTGATAAGCACAGTGTTGAGCTTTGGTTCGAGCCCTCCCCAATCAGTCGACCTAAACCATGCAGTTCACACCAGCGACCGGTGGAACCTACCCATACATGCCAAAGCGCTCCCTCAGAGCTACCCCGGCCCTGCAATCCAGACCACTCCTCAGAACTAGCTCCCGCCAGATCTCTAGTGCGTATTTTGGGGGTTATCTCAGTCTGGCGGCTGTCCTACACTCATTGCTTTTTGGGTGATACTCTGGGTTCGGGCCATTCCCGAGCTCAGAGCCCTTCCCCAGGACAGCACACCAACTACGTATTACCATACTCGCCAAATACGCATTACGTAACTCGTGCTAAATATATGCAAGTGTGAACTCGTGAACAGATTAACAGTTGCGATGTTGTGTTTTGATTTAGGTATTAACAGTGCTATGTAAAACTGAATTGAATTACCGTAATTTCCGGACTATTGAGCGCACCTGAATATAAGCCGCACCCACTGAATTTTAAAAAAATTATTATTTTGAACATAAATAAGATGCACATGTCTATAAGCCGCAGGTGCCTAAAGCTTTAGTTGTCTTTTTGCATGGAGTCAATTCCTCACGCTGCTGTTTCCAACGTCTTATCACCGACTCATTAAGACCAAGCTCCCGTGCAGCAGCTCTATTTCCTTTTCCAACAGCCAGATTAATCGCCTTCAACTTGAAAGCTGCATCATATGCATTTCTCCGTGTCTTTGCCATGATGAGGGTGACAAAATTACTACTGTAATCAGAATGATGGGAAGTTTGAGCGCGCTCGATTTAATCTAAACCGTAAACAAAAAAAGTTGTTTTACCTTAAACCGTTCGGCAATTTCATTGGTCTAATGAAAGCTTCATGCCGCCAAAAAACTGAGCACCTCACAGAATGTTTTTTTTTTTTTGAAAGCGGGAAAAATCCATATATTAGCCGCTTCATTGTTTAAGCCACGAGGTTCAAAGCGTGGGAAAAAAGTTGCAGCTTAAAGTCCGGAAATTACGGTAACCATAAATGCAGATATGCTTGATATATATCTAATGAAACTTCATAAACCAATTTATATACAGTAAGACAATTTGTGACTGTGATTATTTTTTTATTGATTGTAACCAAAATGGGGCCATTCAAAACCTTTATAAAGTCCTCCTTCCTCTATAAACTGTCTTCTAATGGCTGACACAACACATGCAGGTAAGGGCTGCTCAGAACACCATAGGGCCAGCGGACTGTATGCTGTAACTTATCTGTATGCTGTCAATATTGATTGTCTTATACCAATGGCATCAAAAAGTGTGACTTATAGGTAGTTGTGACCTACCTAAATACAGGGAACTTGTAATTGAAAAAACAAAATTATTCAGATGTTTTTAATATTCAAATCTTTCATTTACCATGTATTTATACATACAAGTATTTAGCTCAGAGTAATAAATGATCTCTGCCCTAAACACACTCATGTCTGCTGTCTTGGAGAGGTCCATGCACCTGTCTGAAGTGCATATAGGCTATCTGTAGCACATATGGGTTCAGACTGCAAGCCTCAACGCCTGGGAGCAGAGTCAGTCACTGCACATCAAGTGTGGGGGGTTACATTGTCCACTAAGACCCAGTATCTAACTCCTTGCAGCACTGACTTTCCTCAGCTGTGACCATGGCCTCGCATTTAATTGATTATTATTTTGTAGTTAACTTGGGTTTATTTTGTCAGTTTAGTTTAGATTGCCAAATTGTTTTTGAGGGGATGCTTTGGTTAGGCCAATATTGTTGGAGAGAGCGTTGAGTCATGTGTTCCTTTTTGTTTAGTTAGCTTTGTAGCTAAAATTGGTTAGCAATTCACTCTGGGCCTTTTCTGGGTTTTTTGTTTAGGTGGGAGTCCTCTCCTGTTGAGGCTTATCAGCGAGTGTCAATAGGAGGCTCGTGGTGTTTTTTTTTTTTTGTAGGTGGCAGTGAACGTGGGTAGAGCTTCCCTTTCCCTTTTTCCCCTACATCGGCTCGGGAGCACCTCCGTGGATGTGGGAGGCAGCCAGTTTCTGGTTGTCTTTTCCACTCCACTGGTTTTGCGTGCATAAAACCCCACCACATGTGACTGCACGAAGATCAGGGGCCAGTTAGTAGGTAGTTTTTGGAGGATAGTGGGGTGTGGCTCCTGTCCTTAAAACCCAGACTGGCAGCAGGTGAGTTGTATAAACATTTTTTGGGGCATTTGTAGTAGTTGTATTGGTTGAGGAAAATGTCTTCCTTTCTGAATAGTTTTGTTCAGGCTCCTTTGGAGTTAGTCCTAGATTTGTGTACTAAGGAGCAGTTAATTGAAATAGCTGAACATTATCAGATTGAGATTGATAAAAAACCTAAAGAGATTGTTAAAGCTGGATTAAAGCAGGGTCTTGGGGAAATGGGTGTTTTTTGGGGTCAGTCTGCTAGTAGTGAGGGTGCAAGTTTTCAGTCTAGCCCTTCATTAACGTTTGATCAGCAGAAGGAGCTTTTGCAAATGCAGTTAGAGATAGCACGATTGAGAAATGTAAATAGACCAGGAGTACCACAGTTTGATGTTTCACAGAATCTTCGTTTGTTGCCTAAATTTGAAGAGTCAGATCCAGATTTATACTTTATTTTATTTGAGCGTATTGCAGGAGCCAGAGCTTGGTCAGATGTGGACAGGACTGTTGTTGTTGCAATGTGTACTTACAGGTAAAGCACGTGAGGCCTTTTCAGCACTTAGTGTAGCTGACAGTAAAGTGTATGCTAACGTTAAATCAGCAGTTCTGAAGGTCTACGAGCTTGTGCCAGAAGCATATCGTCAACGCTTTCGTTACAGGAAAAAGCTAGATTCACAAACCTATTCTGAGTTTGTTCGTGATTTGACTTCTGCATTTAATCGTTGGTGTACAGCATCTGAGGTAAGCACTTTTGAGGGTCTGTCTAACTTGATTGTGTTAGAACAGTTAAAAAATTCTGTATCTGACCAGGTTGCTACATACATTAATGAACGTAAAGTTGAATCCCCAAGTGATGCAGCAGTCCTTGCAGATGAGTACAGGTTAACTCATAAAAGTCATTTTGAGTCAAATAGTGACATGCACTATGCAAATAACTTTACTCCTAGGAATAGTAGGTCACCTTTTTCTGGAGTTTTTTTCCAAAGGCCTCCGCAGAAGTTGGGTTCTGGAGGACCTAAAGCACCAGTTAATGTTAATACCTGTCGCTACTGTTTAGTTGAAGGACATTGGAAGAAAGATTGTCCTCTACTTAAATAAAAAAAATCAGGTCAAGTTAAACCTGCTATGATGGTAGCTCCTATGACAGCCTCTGACCACCAGGTTGAGTTTTTTCAGCCACTAATTGAGTTTGGTTCTCAGTCTTCCCACTGTGATTTTTCAGCCTTTATTTCAGATGGTATAGTGTCCCTGGTAGATGGCAACCAAAATGTTCCAGTTAAGATCTTAAGAGACACTGGAGCTTTAGATTCTTTTATTCTGGAATCTGTTTTGCCATTCTCTAAGGGGTCTGATACTGGCAGTTGTGTAATGGTACGTGGTATGGGTTTAGTTCCATTCTCTTCTCCTTTACATGAAGTAACCCTAAAATGTGGTCTGGTAGAGGGTGATGTAGCTGTTGGGGTTAGACCCCAGTTGCCGGTAGAGGGAGTCCATATGATTTTGGGGAATGACTTAGCCGGTAGTAAGGTGTGGGCAGATGGCAAATTAAACATCTTTAAGAAGCAATCTTCAGTGCCCCGTGAATGTGTATCTCCAGATTGCAGCAGTGTGTCTCCTGAGGTGTTTCCAGTTTGTGCTGTTACTCGCTCTGTCTCTCGTAAGGAAGTTGATAGTAAGCCAGAAAATCTTGAGTTGCCAGTTAAACTCCAGACAGAACAGTTGACTAGTTCAAGAGATTCATTGGTGGCTGAGCAAAAGGCCGATACTACTTTGGCTGATCTGTTTGATAAAGTTGTTCCTGATTCAGTGGTGAGGAATAGTGCTCAAGTGTTATTTTTTTCTTGATGGGCTGTTGGTCAGGAAATGGATTCCACACTGTGGTCAGGGTTTAGGAGAACCAGTGTTTCAAATAGTTGTACCTACTACTTTGCGAAATAAAGTGTTGCAAACTTCACATGATGATGTGGCAGGTCATATGGGTGTTCGTAAAACTTATGATCGCATACTCCGTTATTTTTTTCTGGCCATGTTTAAAGCGGGATGTAGCTCAGTTTATTAAAACTTGTCATACGTGTCAGCGCACAAGCAAGCCAAACCAGGTTGTAAAGCCAGCACCTTTATATCCAATACCAGCCATAGGGCAACCTTTTGAGCATCTTATTATTGATTGTGTTGGGCCTTTACCACGGTCCAAGTCAGGTCATAGCTACTTATTAACTGTTATGTGTCAAGCAACTAGATATCCGGCAGCTTTCTCTTTGCGTACTATAACTTCTAAATCAGTAGTTAAAGCATTAACTCAATTTATTTCAACATTTGGGATTCCAAAAATCATCCAGTCAGATCAGGGGTCTAACATTACCTCACATTTATTTGTTCAGGTTCTTAAACAGCTTAAAGTTAAACACAACAAATCTACTGCGTTCCTTGCCCAGAGTCAGGGAGCTTTGGAACGTTTTCATCAAACGTTGAAGTCCTTGCTTCGTGCATACTGTACAGAACTGTCTGCAGATTGGGAGGAGGGGTTACCTTGGCTGCTACTGGCTGCTCGTGAGGCAGTACAGGAAAGCACAGGGTTTAGCCCAAATGACTTAGTGTTTGGTCATAAAGTGCGTGGGCCTTTAGCAGTGCTGCAGGATGGTTGTTTGCCTGAGGAACCACCTCGGAGCCTTATTGACTATGTAAATGGTTTTAGGCTGAAGTTGTATAGGGCTGGTGAACTGGCTAAAGAAAAACTAGAAGGTTCTCAAAAGAAAATGAAACCGAGATATGACAGACAGGCTGAGCTGCGTGAGTTTAGTCCCGGTGATCGTGTACTCGCTCTTTTGCCTCTTGTAAGTTCACCTTTTCAGGCAAAATACTGTGGTCCTTTTACTGTGTTGCGCAAAGTGTCAGATTTGAACTATCTTATTGAGACCCCTGGTCATAGGAAGTCCTCTAAATTGTGCCATGTGAACTTGTTAAGATGTTATCATTCCCGTGATCTAAGCAAAGTTGAAGGCACTCCAGCAGTGAGGTCAGCCTTGACTGCTGCTCCAGTCACTGAATCTTGTGCCTTAGGCTTTGTGGAGGGGGGAGAAGAAGAGGTAGTAATGGTTTCGGATGAGGTTTTGCGGGGTCGGCTGAAGAACTCCCAGACTTTGCAAAACCTTGGGGTTTTGGTAAATCATTTAGACTCCGAGAAACGTGATGAATTGGTAACTCTTATTAGAAACTACTCTGTTCTGTTTTCTGACACCCTATCGCAAACCCACTTAATTAAGCATGATATAGACATCGGAGATGCTAAGCCTATCAAACAGAGATTTTATCGTGTATCTGAGGAGAAGAGACTGAAATTGGAAACAGAGGTACAGTATATGTTGGACAATGGTATTGCTGAGCATGTTGTTCAAATTGGGCTTCACCCTATCTTCTGGTCAAAAAGTCTGATTCCACTTTCAGACCCTGCACTGATTATAGAAAAGTAAATAATGTTACTAAAGCAGACCTTTACCCTCTTCCTAGGATGGAGGACTGTATTGATCAAATTGGGTCAGCAAAGTATGTTAGCAAATTTGATCTTTTAAAGGGATATTGGCAAGTACCCCTTACTAAAAGAGCTTGTGAGATTGCTGCCTTTGTAACTTCATCTGGTTTGTTCTCTTATACAGTTATGCCTTTTGGCTTGTGGAATGCTCCAGCCACCTTCCAGAGGCTGATGAATCAGGTGGTCTCGGGTCTGGAAGGGTGTGCTGTCTATTTGGACGACGTGGTCGTCTACTCGGACTCCTGGGAGGAGCATGTCCAGAGGGTGCAAGCCCTGTTCGAAAGACTGGTGTGGGCCAGGTTAACTATCAATTTGGCAAAGTGCGAGTTTGCCAAAGCTACAGTCACATACCTAGGCAAAATTGTTGGTCAGGGTTCTGTTTGTCCTGTGGAAGCCAAGGTTCAGGCTGTGAAGCAGTTTCCACAGCCCTCAACAAAGAAAGAACTGATGCGCTTCCTGGGAATGGCGGGGTACTACCGTGCGTTTTGTAAAAACTTTTCGGTAGTAGTGTCCCCACTGACCAATCTGTTGAAGGCCAAGGCTGAATTTATCTGGTCCACCCAGTGTCAAGAGGCATTTGATGCAGTTAAGGCTCTTTTGTGTTTGGCACCCGTGTTGGCAGCACCAAATTTTGGGAAACCTTTCAAATTGCAGGTAGACGCCAGTCAAATCGGTGCTGGGGCTGTGCTTCTCCAGGAAAATGATGACAATGTTGAGTGTCCAGTCAGTTTCTTCTCCCGGAAATTTAATAAGTATCAGCAAAATTATTCTGTAATTGAAAAGGAGGCTTTAGGACTCATTTGGGCTTTACAGCACTTCGAAGTCTATGTTGGTTCCGGTTTGACCCCTTTAACCGTGTTCACTGACCACAACCCGCTCATTTTTCTTAAATCCCTGCAAAATCCCAACCAGCGACTGATGCGTTGGGTTTTGTTATTGCAACCATTCAACCTCGATATTAGACACATTAGTGGTAAGGATAATATCATTGCTGATGCCCTGTCCCGTGCTCCTTTAACCTAGTTTGTATTTTCTCACTGTTGGCCCCTGCTGGCTGTCTGCGCCTTCTTCTCTTAAATTGCTCCCCAGGTACCAGGGCTGCTGAGTTTGAGGGATGGACGGTCAGCCAGGGGACACTGGGTGACTGCTAGGAGCTGGGACTGGTATTTATTTATTTATTTATTTATTTTCATTTTGGGGAATTTTGGATTGTTTTAAATATGTTGGGCCAAATTTTGGGCTGAGGGTGGGACCCTCATTTTAAGGAGGGGGGTGTCACAGCCCCTCCTCTGCTTTGCAGGGGCGGTTCCTAGAAGTCTGCTACCCGACGGGTCCCGAAAAATGTGCGGGTTTCGGGTCGGGTTCGGGTTAATGTTTATTGAACAGCGTCGGGTTCGGGTCGGGTTCGGGTTTGTAACTAAGAAAAACTAAATAGGCTATATATAGTTTGCGTGCCGTGTGCTTTGCCTGCTTGCTGTGTTGTGGTGACCGGCACGCGCGAGAGAGAAAGTTGTGTGCGCAGATGTGCAATGTGCTGTGTAGTGGTCTGTGTAGCCCAGGGGTGGGCAAACTTTTTGGCTCAAGGGCCACACTGGGTTTTAAAATTTGACAGAGGGCCGGCCCAATAGCAGATTATGAAACACGATCTCATGAAAGTGCGTATCTATACCACAAATTAATTTCTAGTGCCATTTATACACCAAAAATGTTTTTTGCATGCATATGCTACGTACTGTAAACCCCTTGGTTAGGATTAGGGGTGCGGAGTGCGTGCCTATTACACCCCATAAAGTGCGTATCATATGCACACGAAAACTGCGTATCATAAGCACTACAGATACAATTCGTGGTATTCGCACTTTCATGAGATCGGACTGAGCAAACACATTTACGTTGTGGCAACGTCTGCGCGAAATTCAACAACCGAGAGACGACATTCTGACAATACATTTTTTATGTTAAATATCCCCCATTTAGCATGTTATGTTTTGAGGTTAATTTTTAATTAGATGTTAGATAACCTCGGGTTCGGGTCGGGTTTGGGCTTAACATGTAAATGTATTTGTCGGGTTAAATGATCGCAGGTACGGGCCGGGTTCGGGCTTCAGTTTAAAGCCCGTGCAGACCTCTAGCGGTTCCTCCTGCAGGCAGAGGAGCGTCGTTAGTGATTGGAGCCACCTGGGCTCAGGGTATTTAAACTGCTTCACTAACCACTCTCTCTCTCTCTCTGCTCCTCCAGGTATGATCCTGTTTTGTTTGTTCCTTTATAGTTATGTCTTAGTTTTTCCACTCAGTCATGTACACACACGGATTCACGCATCCATGCATTTTACATACACCTTACATTATGACATTTCCACACCTCATTTCATTTTCTTTGTTTAAAGTTAATAGTTTTGATTTACAATAAAGACAACCTTTTTTGGCCTATACTTCTTGTTTGTGTCCCCTCATTTTTGCCACAGGCCATGAGCCAGCTTGTGACATATATATATATATATATATATATATATATATACATACGTGGGTGTGTATATACACCAGAGATGTATATCTCACAAGTCTCTGAGCTAGAGTCCAAGTCAAGTCTCAAGTCTTTGAGCTAGAGTCCGAGTCAAGTCTTTGAGCTAGAGTCCGAGTCAAGTCTCTGAGCTAGAGTCCAAGTCAAGTCTCAAGTCTCTTCATTATATTAAGTCTCTGGTTATAATAAGTGTTGCATCACGTACAGCGACCCATCCAACACTGCATAGCTATATATAAGGAATTGAAAGCATGTAATATGTTATTATGACTCCTGTATCTATTAGCATACAGTATCAGCTTTGATTTTTATATATAATCAGTGTAAACAGGCTATTGCAACATGACAAAAACACCAAGAATGCTTTACTTTTAAGTTAATAGTATCTGTATTTTAACTTGTAGCATGAACACACAGTACAGTACAGACCAAAAGTTAAGAAAGACTTAATATGGTCAAACATCACATTGTAGCTAAATGCAAAACACTATTGCAACAAACCAAACGATGTGAAATATATGAAGAGTTCAGATGCAAAAGCCATCTGAAATTTTCTTCAGAATGATCATTTTTATCAAGCTTGTATATTTAAGTTCAATAATTTCACTTAAATGGCAATGAAAATGCAACTAATCAAACTACTGTAAGTCAACACATCCCAAACTCTCAAACCACTGTAATGTTACATGATCAACAATAATCCTGTAACCTGTTTGCAGACAACGTTAATTAACGCGATGGAAGCCAGCGGCACGTAAATGATTACGTTAATCGACCACCACAAGTTTGGCAATTAACCCTTAGGTGTTCGGATCTGTAGGATCCGTTTTCATTTTTTATCAAGAGAAAAATTATACGATTAATTATTTTTTCAAACTCAGACTCATTGGCCTTGGCTCATTTTCTGTGAAGAATATATATCTGAACACATTTTCAATGACCACACTGGTCACACACTCTCTCACACGCAAGCACACGCACGCGCGCGCGCACACACACACTCACTTGGATATGTGGTTTACGGGACTCTCCATGGGCGTAATGGTTTTACTAATGTACCAACTGTATAATCTATCCTTAAATCCAAAGCTAACGATGAATGGCACAGCAGTCGACATGTTTGTTCGTTGTCCTCTAATGTATGGCGGCCGCGCCTAAAATAAAAAAAATAAAAAAAGTGTGGCCGCACCGCGCGCAGCAGATACGTAGTACGTCACGTGTTACATGGGCAGGTTATAGGTAACGGAGGGAGGGGAATAACAGCGAGCTCATCAGTTGTTTCCTAAAAATAAACATTGTTCACAAGTCCCGCAGCTCGAGTCCGAGTCGAGTCTGAAGTCTTTCGAGGACGAGTCTCAAGTCGAGTCTGAAGTCACTGTGTGTGCGACTTAAGTCGCACTCGAGTCCGAGTCTCAAACTCGAGTCCCCATCACTGATATACACACATACGTACACGTATGTATATACACATACGTACACGTATGTATATACACATACGTACACGTATGTATATATATATATACACACACATATACATATTTATATACACACATATATATATATATATATATACACACACACACACACACATATATATATATATATATATATATATACACACACATATATATATATATATACACACACACACATATATATATACACATATGTACATATATATACATATATATATATATATATATATATATATATATACATATACACATGTACATATATATTAAATATCATTAAATATTTTTTTCTTATACTATATGTTCATGTGCAGAGACCGCTGTTAAGTAGGCCATTTGTAGGTTGTTTTTTTTTCCCTTTTAAAACGTTGTTCTTGGTCTGACATAGCCACAGAGTGCATCTCAGTGTGGTATGGAAACAGCTCCAATCAGGACTGCAAAGCACTACAGAGAGTTGTGCGCTTAGCTGAGCACATCTCAGGGTCTGCTCTCCCCTCTCTGCAGGACATCTACCTCAAACGCTGCAAAAATAGAGCTGTCAAAATCATCAAGGACTCAAATCACCCTGGTAATCGACTATTCACTTTGCTTCCATCTGGTAATCGCTTCCGTAGCCTGATGGCAAAAACTGAGAGACTTAGGAGGAGCTTCTTCCCCCAGGCCATCACGCTCCTAAACTCTAACTCTGTGTCATAACATCACTTGACTCCATGTAAATATCACCATATCAAAGCTATTCATAATTTTCTCAACCTCATATTGCTGCTATTTAAATACCCTGTACAACTTTTTTGCACATTCTTTTGCACATTCCTCTTTATTACTATTTAAGTCACAACATACTGACCTGCACATTTATATTTATATTTATATTTTTTATCTTTTTTATTTTATTGTTTAATTTTGTTTGTACTTTTCTTTTTCTTAATATTTGTATTCTATATAATTGCACTGTCCTTGGAGCGGACCTGACTCTGCATAATTGTGTATGTGACAAATAAAAAAAATCTTGATGATCTACCATGATAATTTATTTTTCAGTGGGCAAACGTACAAAATCAGCAGGGGATCAAATATTTTTTTTCCCCACAGTATATACAGTGGTGTGAAAAAGTGTTGGCCCCCTTCCTGATTTTTTTTTTTTTTTTTTTTTTGCATGTTTGTCACACGTTAATGTTTCAGATCATCAAACTAATTTAAATATTAATCAAAGATAGCACAAGTACACACAACATGCAGTTTTTAAATTTAGGTTTTTTTTTTTATGAAGGGAAAACAAAATCCAAACCCACATGGCCCTGTGTGAAAAAGTGTTTGCCCCAACCCCCCTGTTAAAAACATTACTGTGGTTTATCACACCTGAGTTCAGTTTCTCTAGCCACACCCAGACCTGATTACTGCCACACCTGTTCGCAATCAAGAAATCACTTAAATAGGACCTGCCTGACAAAGTGAAGTAGACCAAAAGATCCTCAGAAGCTACACGTCATGTTGAGATCTAAAGAAATTCAGGAACAAATGCGAAAGAAAGTAATTGAGATATCAGTCTGGAAAAGGTTATAAAGCCATTTCTAAATCTTTGGGACTCCAGTGAACCACAGTGAGAGCCATTATGCACAAATGGTGAAAACATGGAACAATGGTGAACCTTCCCATGAGTGGCTGGCCGACCAAAATTACCCCAAGAGTGCAGCGACGACTCATCCAAGAGGTCACAAAAGACCCCACAACAACATCTAAAGAACTGCAGGCCTCACTTGCCTCAGTTAAGGTCAGTGTTCATGACTCCACCATAAGAAAGAGACTGGGCAAAAATGGCCTGCATGGCAGAGTTCCGAGACGAAAACTGCTGCTGAGTAAAAAGAACATAAAGCCTTGTCTCAGTTTTGCCAGAAAACATCTTAATGATCCCTAAGACTTTTGGGAAAATACTCTGTGGACTGACGAGACAAAAGTTGAACTTTTTGGAAGGTGTGTGTCCCATTACATCTGGCGTAAAAGTAACACAGCATTTCAGAAAAAGAACATCATACCAACAGTAAAATATGGTGGTGGTAGTGTGATGATCTGGGGCTGTTTTGCTGCTTCAGGACTTGGAAGACTTGCTGTGATAAATGGAACCATGAATTCAGCTGTCTACCAAAATATCCTGAAGGACAATATCCGGCCATCTGTTTGTGACCTCAAGCTGAAGTGAACTTGGGTTCTGCAGCAGGACAATGATCCAAAACACACCAGCAAATCCACCTCTGAATGGCTGAAGAAAAACAAAATTAAGACTTTGGAGTGGCCTAGTCAATGTCCTGACCTGAATCCTATTGAGATGCTGTGGCATGACCTTAAAAAGGTGGTTCATGCTCGAAAACCCTCCAATGTGGAAACCATCCAAACCAACCAGCATGCTCCGTGTGTGTGTGTGAGAGTTGTGTTCACTACTCACTGCTGTATGTGTGCACTTGGATGGGTTAAATGCAGAGTAAAAATTCAGAGTATGGGTCTCCATACTTGGCCACTCTTCACTTCACTTCACAATTCACAGTTTACTAATGGTTTTGTATAATTATTAATTACGTGCTGTTAATGGCATTAAGACTATATTAAGAATATCAACTTTGTTGAGCACACCCTAAACGCAGTCCAATCTCAGCGAAATTTGGTTTGTTTCCATTTCTTATTAAGGAGAGTTGACTGGGAGGGTGAGAGCAGAAGATTTTAAAAGTCCAAAAATAAGGGCCACCCTTATTTTATATTTATATATATATATATATATATATAATCTCCATGCTTCTCCCAAGACACGACACACCACCACACATCATCTACAGCATCAATGCTGAAATCTCCCGTGGCTGTTCTGTGCTCCCTAATGTACACCTGGCCCACAACATCGGCCTCCAACATCTGTACGATGGACTTCACCTACACAAAGACGGAGTCCGTATTTTTGCAAAGAAACTAAAAGATGCAGCCCTGGGCCGCAGTCCAGCATCACCGAGACCCCTGCTACCAACTCCACTATAACAACGGCCCATTCACCCCTACATGCCCAGACATCCCCCTCCGGCCCCGGTGAGGACAGACATCGCCTGGACAAACACCGCACGTCGTCCACCACACCCACCAATCGCTCCCTACACATCTGTAAACCGGCAGTCACCAACTTCACATCCACCTGCTGCCCATCAAACCCCCGTAAGAAAGAAGAAACCAAAAACCACCCCACACCAAGAGAAGCCCCCACAGCCGAGAGCACAGAGCTATGCTGAAGCTGCAGCCCGGCCCCCTGCTCCACCCAGCACCTCTACACCTGCCAGTGAACTGAGCCAGATCAGAGAGATGCTGCAGACACTGTGCAACCAGCTCCTCAACAGATAAGGACAATATACACAAACAGTGCATTAATATATATATATATATATATATATATATATATAAAAAAAAAAAAAAAAGAAGTGCACTAGATGTAAATTGTCTACATATACATTATCACAGGTTATTTTCTCTCTGTCTTACCAAATAGGTTTATCTTTAATATTACTACAATACTAATGCGTTCATTTCATATAAGTTGTTGGAATATTCAGGGTCTTCATTCTTCGAATTTTGGTCCTAAAAGCACAGACCCAATTTTTCAGAAAAATAACAAAGATGCTGACATTATCATTCTCACTGAAACCTGGTGTCGAAAGGATGCGCTTACCTACTGTCCCTCAGGCTACTATGAAGTAATTGTACCCTCCGTTAAATTAAGTACAGTCCACCGTGGACGAGACTCGGGAGGAATTTTGGTGTGGTACAGGGAAGCTCTGGCCAAACACATTTCTATTATTACACTAAGTAAATTTCATTGCTGGTTAAAACTAAACAATCAAATTGGCATTTCAAGCACTGACACTTATCTTTGTGCCATCTACATTCCTCCAGCAGAATCCCCTTACTATGATGAGGAATATCTGAACAACATCCACACAGAGATCAGCCGTTTCCAGGCCCAGAGAAACGTGCTGCTGTGTGGAGACTTTAACGCAAGAACTGGATCTGAACCTGACATGGACCCCTCCTCATTCAGTGCATTCACTGTCAAACAACAAACTCCACTTTCTGACCATAACCAAATTAACATTTATATTAAAACACATCACTCACTAACACAAAACATACCCGAAACCTGTCAAATGTATCAAATCCAACCAGGATACAGATGGGCTTCAGACAGCACAGACAAATTTATTCAAGCCCTCAATTCTGAAGAAATTAAAAATCTAATCACTACATTTATTAAGAAAAAATTTGAAACAACTAAAGATGGTGTTAATTTGGCTATAAATGAAATAAATTACATATATAAAAAAGCAGCTTGCAAAACTGAGTTGAAAAAGAAAAGAAAAAAAATTAGTAAAAATACATCAAAAGATGAAAAATGGTTTGACTCAGACTGCAAAACATTAAGAAAAGAACTTAGAAAATTATCAAATATGAAACATAAAGAACCAAACAATGCTGACATAAGAACTGAATACTGTTCAAGATTAAAACAATACAAAGACACAATCAGAGCAAAAAAGAAACACCATCTGACCAAAAGTTTACAAGAAATAGAACATTCAATAAATCATAATCAGTTCTGGGATATGTGGAATAATCTGAGCACAACAAAACCACAAGACCTACCAATACAAGACGGAAACATTTGGACAAAACATTTAGAAAATTTATATAAAGAAATCCAACCAAAACAACTCATTAACAATTCTGATCAGATCAAACAAAGTCTACAAACTTATGAAAACATAATTAAAAATAATCAAAACCCTCTCGACTTCCCAATTACACATGAAGAATTGATGAAAAAACTCAAAAGCCAAAAATGTAAGAAATCTTGTGGCCCTGACAGCATTCTGGGTGAAATGCTGAAACACAGCACACCTGAGCTTCAGACAGCTGTGCTCAAATTATTCAATCTTGTACTTAGTTCAGGCTGTTTTCCTGACATCTGGAGCCAGGGACTTATTACCCTTATTCACAAGAGTGGAGACAAATTGGACCCTAATAATTTCAGAGGCATTTGTGTGAGCAGTAATCTGGGGAAGTTATTTAGCAGTATTTTAAACAATAGAATAGTAAACTTCCTTAACGAACACAGTGTCCTGAGTCCTAGCCAGATTGGCTTTCTTCCTAATTATAGAACTACTGACCACATTTACACCCTACACACCCTAATCAATAAACACGTAAAACAGACTAAACACGGAAACATATTTGCATGCTTTGTCGATTTAAAAAAAGCATTTGATTCAATTTGGCACGACGGATTATATTACAAACTTTTACAAAGTGGTGTAGGGGGTAAAGTTCATGACATTATTAAATCAATGTATTCAAGCAACAAATGTGCAATACGAATTGGCAACAAACATACAGAATTCTTCTCCCAGAAGAGAGGAGTACGGCAGGGCTGTAGCCTGAGTCCAACACTGTTCAACACAGTGGCGGCTGCTGGTCTTTCAAAGAGGGGAAGCTAATTTTCGGCCTACATCATAAAAATTGTCCATTTATTTATACGTAAATTCTGCCATCGTGTGCAGTTTGCTAGCTGGCTAGTTCACCGCCTGGCCTACTGCATGAATGAATGAATGAACAAACGATCTAAAAAACATTAAACTCGACGGAGGAAATTTGGGAATTATGTTAAACTGAAAGGAGGAATGTGGTGTATAATTGTGTGAAATGTATAATGAAAATTGGCCAGCAATTTCGCCAAGCAAATATCAAGAAATAGGTTGCAGTAGTTTGTCCTTTGACTACACTTGCAAAGTCCACTATGGGACTGAGCTCGAATCAGTGTTGCCAACTTCTTTCGATGGAAAGTAGCTGATGACATCATGCGCTAATTAGCATATTCATTACGTCATCGCGTCATATTGCCTTTTACATTTGTTTCTCTCTGTGCTCATACTGTATTTTAATGCAGCCAAATTCTCAATAAAACTGTTTTCCTTTATATATTTTACTCTTTATGTCAGTCAATGGGATAAATATGAAATAGTGACTGAAACGCAGCCCTTTAAGAATACATAACCAGCTCTCCCTCCCAAGAAGTTAGTGCACAAAAATACTAATTTATAATCGAGTCGTCGTCTGATTAAATCAAATAATACACACAAGATAAGACAAGACAATTCCTGTGCTGTGATTTCGGCTATATTTGCATGTAAAATTAGAGAAGCAACGTAATATCTAGCCCGGAGTCCAGCCCCGCCCACTCCTCCATTCACCCCCAGAGACGCTGAGTGTCCGGGGGCGGGACATAATCGCAGCATTTATCCAATGAGCGTCTAGTTTCGAAGCACTGAAAAAAACTGTTCAAAGCAGCCCCATAGAAGTCAATGGACGCTGGGCTTCAACAGGCAAATACACTGATACGGCAATATATGAGAAGGAAATCGAGTCACCTGCTATGTAGCTGATTCTGAATGAACTCGTCTTCGAGATGAACGTGTTCTAACGCATTTTTAATCAATAAAATGTTAACACAATAGTACATGTTTGACCATTAATTTTTTGACATTATAGGGGAAGCCGAGCTTCCCTTGCAGTCTTAAAGAAATCCCCACTGGTTCAACATCTACATTAATGAATTAGCGGTGCAGCTGGAACAGCCTACAGCCCCTGGACTCACTCTACAAGACAAAAATATCAAGCTTTTGCTGTACGCAGATGATCTAGTGCTGCTGTCATCCACCCCACAGGGACTACAGCAACACCTAGACCTGCTGGAGAACTACTGCCAGAACTGGGCCCTGGCAGTAAACCTCAAAAAGACCAGCATTATGGTCTTTCAGAAAAAGCCCAGATGTCAGGAACACAGATACCAGTTCAGTCTAGGCAGCACCGCCCTAGAACACACGATGCAGTACACTTACCTCGGCCTGATCATCACTGCATCGGGGAGTTTCAGTATGGCAGTGAATGCTCTCAAAGATAAAGCTCGAAGAGCTCTATATGCAATAAAGAAAAAATTCCAAAATATTGAAATACCGCTTCCAATTTGGTGTAAAATCTTTGATAGTGTAATTCAGCCCATAGCGCTGTATGGAAGTGAGGTTTGGGGTCCACTCAGTGATCAGAGCTACACTAGATGGGACAGGCATCCAACAGAAGCCCTACACACAGAATTCTGCAAAATGATCCTAAAATTACAAAGGAGAACACCCAATAATGCATGTAGGGCAGAATTAGGCCGTTTCCCATTGATTATAAATATACAAAAAAGATCGCTCAAATTCTGGATGCATCTAAAATCAAGTCCCAGAGAATCGCTACATTTTAAAGCACTACAAACCCAAGAACTGAACCCTGAAAAGAGTCAACTCAGTCAGCTGGTTCTGAGACTTACTAACCTGACTAACTCTACTAACACTAACCAGTCTCAGACCAGCACTGCTTCTCACCCAAACATCAAAATAAATCAAATTATCAAACAATCTAAACATATATATCTGGAACATTGGGATCAAGAAACCAAAACACAAAGTAAATTACAACTCTATCGAACTATAAAATTAAATTATGAATTAGAAGAATATCTCCAGAGTGTCAAAGACACAAAGCAGAGACAGATCCTGAGCAAGTACAGGCTCAGTGAGCACAGACTAGCCATCGAGACCGGCAGACACAGAAAGAGCTGGTTACCCAGAGAGCAAAGAGTGTGTGTTCACTGTGAGACAGGAGAGATCGAGACAGAGACACACTTCCTACTTCACTGTTACCAATTTAAATCAATCAGAGACATATACATCAACAAATTCACAAACATCATAAAGACGTTTACAGCCATGACTGAAGAGGAACAAATAAAGATAATACTAGGAGAGGGACAGACAGCAGCACTGGCTGCGAGATACGTGTGGACGTGCCACAGCCTGAGAGACAGCAGCTGAATGTGTGTGTGTGTGTGTGTGTGTGTGTGCTACAGTCTGAGAGACAGCAGGTGAACGTGTGTAATGTATGTATTATGTCTGACCTCAGTGTGTTTCCCTACTGTCTACCACAGTGACCCTCAGCCTGTGTGTTTATATGTTAAACACTGTGGTATGAAATGTTCACACAAGTTCTTATTTGTTAAAATATTTAAGTTTATATTGTTATAATGTTATAATTCTGTTATTTTGATATTTTCATTGTTATTATATTTCAAGCTTTGGCAATATTGTATTTTTTACAGTCATGCCAATAAAGCAATATTGAATTGAATTGATATATATATATATATATAGATATAGATATACAGGTCCTTCTCAAAAAATTAGCATATTGTGATAAAGTTCATTATTTTCTGTAATGTACTGATAAACATTAGACTTTCATATATTTTAGATTCATTACAACACAACTGAAGTAGTTCAAGCCTTTTATTGTTTTAATATTGATGATTTTGGCATACAGCTCATGAAAACCCAAAATTCCTATCTCAAAAAATTAGCATATCATGAAAAGGTTCTCTAAACGAGCTATTAACCTAATCATCTGAATCAACTAATTAACTCTAAACACCTGCAAAAATTCCTGAGGCTTTTAAAAACTCCCAGCCTGGTTCATTACTCAAAACCGCAATCATGGGTAAGACTGCCGACCTGACTGCTGTCCAGAAGGCCATCATTGACACCCTCAAGCAAGAGGGTAAGACACAGAAAGAAATTTCTGAACGAATAGGCTGTTCCCAGAGTGCTGTATCAAGGCACCTCAGTGGGAAGTCTGTGGGAAGGAAAAAGTGTGGCAGAAAACGCAGCACAACGAGAAGAGGTGACCGGACCCTGAGGAAGATTGTGGAGAAGGACCGATTCCAGACCTTGGGGGACCTGCGGAAGCAGTGGACTGAGTCTGGAGTAGAAACATCCAGAGCCACCGTGTACAGGCGTGTGCAGGAAATGGGCTACAGGTGCCGCATTCCCCAGGTCAAGCCACTTTTGAACCAGAAACAGCGGCAGAAGCGCCTGACCTGGGCTACAGAGAAGCAGCACTGGACTGTTGCTCAGTGGTCCAAAGTACTTTTTTCGGATGAAAGCAAATTTTGCATGTCATTCGGAAATCAAGGTGCCAGAGTCTGGAGGAAGACTGGGGAGAGGGAAATGCCAAAATGCCTGAAGTCCAGTGTCAAGTACCCACAGTCAGTGCTGCTGGTGTTGGTCCACTGTGTTTTATCAAGGGCAGGGTCAATGCAGCTAGCTATCAGGAGATTTTGGAGCACTTCATGCTTCCATCTGCTGAAAAGCTTTATGGAGATGAAGATTTCATTTTTCAGCACGACCTGGCACCTGCTCACAGTGCCAAAACCACTGGTAAATGGTTTACTGACCATGGTATTACTGTGCTCAATTGGCCTGCCAACTCTCCTGACCTGAACCCCATAGAGAATCTGTGGGATATTGTGAAGAGAAAGTTGAGAGACGCAAGACCCAACACTCTGGATGAGCTTAAGGCCGCTATCGAAGCATCCTGGGCCTCCATAACACCTCAGCAGTGCCACAGGCTGATTGCCTCCATGCCACGTCGCATTGAAGCAGTCATTTCTGCAAAAGGATTCCCGACCAAGTATTGAGTGCATAACTGAACATAATTATTTGAAGGTTGACTTTTTTTTTTTGTATTAAAAACACTTTTCTTTTATTGGTCGGATGAAATATGCTAATATTTTGAGATAGGAATTTTGGGTTTTCATGAGCTGTATGCCAAAATCATCAATATTAAAACAATAAAAGGCTTGAACTACTTCAGTTGTGTTGTAATGAATCTAAAATATATGAAAGTCTAATGTTTATCAGTACATTACAGAAAATAATGAACTTTATCACAATATGCTAATTTTTTGAGAAGGACCTGTATAGAGAGAGAGATATATAGAGAGATATATATATATAGAGAGAGAGAGTCAGTTTTGAGATGCCAGAGAAAGTTCCAAGGACTTTGCACATTCTCTAACTACACTAATAATCTCTCTCCTCTTTGTCTATAACAACAGACAACAAAAACCAAAGGCCTTCGCCCCATGACTGTGCAGGATGTGCCAGTGGTTCAGGCTCTTCTGCGAGAACATCTAAAGGCTTTTCATCTCTCTCCTTCTCTGACCCTGGAGGATGTTGAGCACTGGCTTCTGCCTCAAGATGGTGTGATTGACACATGTCATGGAGGTATGTATGATGAATTGGATCTTTAAACTGTTTTATTCAGACATCTAGCTGTCATGTCCTTCATTAATGTCACTTTTTATGCAGAGCATGGCCGGTACCATAACTGACATGGTGAGTTTCTACACACTTCCCTCTATGGTTCTGAACTACCCTGTGCATAAAGGCCTGAAGGTGGCCTGTGTTCTTTATTGCATCAGCAAGGCTACCCCACTGCTGCAGCTAATGGAGGACATCCTTATCTGTAAAGCAGTAAGTCAAAGGATATATCAGTCTAATTCCGCTGACTGCATTGATTGTGTCTCATATGAAGACCTTTACTGCCCATCTGTCACATCCAAACTACCCTGACCTGTAGATTCACAATGATTCCTTTAAATTTATTGTTTGTTCTGGTCTAATCACTCCTTGTACTCTCTGGTTTCTGTTCGGGGAAGATTTGATGTGTTCTCTGCTCTGGATGTAATGGATAATACAGCTTTTTTTGTGAAAAGTGATCAATTTAATAAAAAAACTAATGTTGTGTATTCAATATTTCAGTTGGGTGTTGTGCTGAAGTAAAGGCAATATTAAATAAATCCACATTTCTCATTATGAAATTTGTATGTATTTCTTTAATATTGATACAGTTGTCCATTACATTTTTATATGTTGCACAGATATTTATGATAGGTCTAATGAACTGATTCTGGCGGCTCGAAGAAACAAGAGACAAACCAGATTTCAGTATTGTTTTACTCAGTACTGCTCATTGAAACTAATTATCATATCTCTACATCAGTGAGTTGAGATTCAAAAAGATTATGAATGTATGGGTATACAGTCATGAATGGTTTTGAATCAAATATATTAAAATTTAAAAATTGGGACTGATGCTCGTGTTTCATCTAAAATATTAAATAAAACATATATTGTTATTAATATTATTTAATAATATAATATTTAATAATAATACAGACATTCTACGTAACAAAGTTAACTTTCATTAACATGACATATGGGAATGTGACAGTTGAACGCTATGGATCACATCTTTCTTGTATTGTTGTGCTGGCTGACAAATAGACCTATTTATTGTTTGTTCATGCTGAGAGCTGACATTAGTTCACAGGCCAAACAACTGTTATATCTACCCACATGAACCGAGCTGGACGTGCAGTAGTGTTTTGTGCAGTATGAATAAGGCAACACCAGGTGGCGCATTTTGACACCCTACTAGAAAACATAGAAATCAAGACATAAAGATGTCTACATAAAGATGTCTACGCAATCATTTAAAAAACAGGATTTAACATTGATACAGACTGTTTTCTTCGCAGAGTTATTTTAAATCAACTTTCTTGAATAAATTGTCATTTTACTAGAAACGTTTTTTGTAGCAAAAATAATAGCATTAGAATTCTAAACATAGCATAGGAAAAAAGGACTAGCAGAATTAGATGCGTGTTTTTTTGTGTTGTTTTTTTACCGAATCGGTGTTTTTGAACAAATCTTTCAAGTGAACGAACCGATTCAAAAGATTCGAGTCATTTGGATGAATCAAAATGCTAACCACTACTGGCGTGGACAGGGGTGGGATTTCAACTTTTAAGCACGATAGGCTAACGCAGTTTGCTGCCTTTCAGAGTCTTTCTACTGTCTGTTAGTGCGAGGTTTTATGTTACTACTCCAGGAGCAGTGTGAAGTTATATTTTAGTGTTTCACCACAAGGACATGCGGTGCTTTAATCCCGGCAGGGCTCTCGGTCGCTGATTCTAGGACCTAAAGACATAAAGATTGCTGTGCTATTTCAGATGGTTATGTATTTGGCTGTTATTTCACTCGTAATTTTTTATTTGTAAAATACTCCGGTCCTATCTATGCCGTTTTGTGATGACTCGCTGTATTCATCTAATGGTGAGTGTCTCATCCAAAATGTGTTAATTTCTCATTTATGTGTTTACTGAAAGTTGCATATCCAGTTATGTTGTGTCCTCGCAATTGTGTTATTCAGGACAGGCTTTTAATTGAACAATATTGTTAGTTTGATGTTGTTTTAAAAACGGAACAGTGCTGTTGTGTGTGTGTGTGTGTGTGTGTGTGTGTGTGAGAGAGAGAGAGAGAACGGTGAGCTAATGGGCGGAGTGTGTTGCTTAATGCAACTGAAAACCAAAGGTCTCTTTTGAAATATTCCCTAGTAATTTCTTTATGGCTGAAATGTGTGAGCCTTTGGCGCGTTGTTGTTGTTGTTTTTTTTTTTATCTGCTCTGTATATCAGTTCTCATTGAGTTCAGAGTTCAGAAGCCTTAAACAATGATCCCCCAATTAACTGTTTGAGAAAGCGGTCAATTAAACACCTACAAAAAAAAAAAAGGCATTGCAAGTGAAGCAATCTAGAAATTATTTCAATTCTCCAATTATTTAGTGTATGAGTAAAACAACAAAAATCTGAGTCCAGACTTTATCCATCAGTGGTTGATTGGATCATGAAAAGGGCATGTTATATAAGACAGAATGCAATTTATCTAGGTTATTGATTTACAGTGTTCAATAGCATAACTGATATTTAAGTGTAGTATATAGCATCTAGCCTAATACAGGTTTTGTCTTTTCATAAAACCAAATAGGCAAATACTTCCTGCCATTTGCTTTTGCATAAAGTCATAGAATTGACAGTGTTATTGTTAAAACATGACAAGACTCAACTGGATTGCAGTGAGATGGCTAGATATTGCCTACTTAAAGGGATCATGACGTGGCTTTTTTATTAGGCCTATTTTAATATTTTCCTCAAGTTTTACTAATAAATTTTGCACAAAAAATAAATATGTGGAAAAATTATCAACCCTCATTCTGGCCTTCCGTTTGAAATTTTGATCTGATTTTAAGGCGACAGAACATCCAGAAATGAAAATTTTTCCTTTAAATGTACTCACTCTCGGGCCATCCAAGATGTAGATGAGTTTGTTCATCATAACAGATTTGGAGAAATCTAGCATTACATTTACTTGCTCACCAGTGGATTCTCTGCAGGGAATGGATGCTGAGAGAATGGGAGTCTAAACCGCTGATAAAAACATCACAATAATCCACAAGTAATCCACACGGCTCTAGTTCATCAATTAAAGGTGCACTAAGCAATATTTGAAAAACACTTTTGACCACAGTGTCAGACCGAGTCCCAAAACACACTTGTAGCCAATCATCAGTAAGGGCGTGTAATGATAGAGAGATGAGAGTGCTCAATTTGAGTGCACATCAGTGTTGCCAGACATACGGTAATTATCGTATTTGTATGATAATTTTGACCTCAGTACAATGTATGATCAGTAATGAAAAAAAATCCCATAATGTACAATAATTTTTGAATTGTGTGACACTTCAAACGATGGTCGTTGTAATCATAGGGCTTCTTATACTCACTGATTGTGCATACCTTAGAGTGCGTTAAAAATGCTGGAGGGTGCCCTGCTTTTAGCCAACGAGCATGATGTTGCGGTCCATGACAGAATCCAATCTGTACCACGAAAGGACCCCCTCAACATCTGGCAACATACAGGCTTCTGATGACAGTGACTCAGAGGTGGAGTTTGAAGATTCCCACTAAAGTATGGCTAAGTTATTTATCTATTGTGGTAATTTGCAGGTAGATAAATAGCTGTATTCTGTACGTTTGACTCGTGTATGATAATTTTCTACCAAATACGATAAGTTTGAGCTTCTGGTACGATACTTGGAGATTTCCAATCTGGCAACACTGGTGCACAGTAGGGCTGTGTATTGGCAAGAATCTGGCGATACGATACGTATCACAATACAGGGGTTGCGATACGATATATTGCGATACATTTCGATACTGTAAGCAAGGCGATATATTGGGACATTTCTTATTTTAGGAATAGGATATATATATTTTTAGGAAAGCTGTCATTAAGAACACACCACCATATGCAAACCTTAGCAAAAAATAAATAAATAAAAATAGTTTAACCAGAATATACTGGGATCTGCATTTGCAATAATCAATCCCTATAACATTCAACATTATTGAACCACTTTTTGTGCAGTACGAGTAAAGGGGGAAATATTCGAGTGCTTGCATGATTCTTTAGTTAAATGTATGTATAAAATGAATATTTATAGACTCTACTTTAAAGGTTCACAGTTTAAGTTTACAATTGTGACATATACAATGTCATAACATCTGATCTGAACAAAAGATTACAACTGCTTAATATCAATGAAAAATAAAGTGCTTGCTGGATTCCTAAAGAAAACAAACAACTGTAAAACAATCAAATAAATAAAAATTTTAAACATTCTCAGAACTTTTTAACTTGGATTTCATAGGTTTTTCAGTTTGTATTTATGTTCCGCGTGGAATCACCGAGACCGTGACGCGAGCACCGCCCCAACTGCACAAAACGCCCCCGAATTACGAGAGAAAGCTGCAGCTGCGCGGCGACTCTACCGCCCGCCGCGCCCCGCACAAAGGCTCTTCAACACGGGACGCGACAAGCGGCAGAATCGATACAGTATCGGCAAACAAAATATTGCGATACTCGTGTGTATCGATATTTTCTTACACATCTAGTGCACAGGATGGATATCAGCAGATCGACTATAGATAAAGAGAGATGGCAGAAAAAAAAGGAAAATATCAGAGGAACAAAACATAAAAAAAAAAAGAAAAAAAAGGGGGTTCCGATCTGGCAAGAGGTAGGACCCATGTAAATATTGGAGCAGCTAGTGAACTCAAGGAGCGGGAAGGCATGGAACCGAGGTTGTGTTGTTTCTTCTTGATAATAACGAGTAACATTGATTTTGCATTGTTTCACACAACTGATCTGTTGCCTTTTGTTTGAATATGCTTGTGTGTCAACTTAGCTTGCTTCCGTGATCGTCATTGCCAAATCTGTGTACGTATGTGTGGGGTAGAGATGGGTTCTGTTGGGGTATGGGCGTGTTTGTTTCAGTGCTTTCAAATATCAACATCATTTGGCAAAATTCGCTTAGTGCACTTTTAACGTTGTGTGAAGTGAAAAGCTGTGTTTGTTATAAAGAAATTTATCATTAAGGCACTTTCTGCTAAAATTTTCTTTTGGCCAAAAAACTAGTTCATAATACATGGCACATCCTCCAGTGGAAAAAGTCGATCCCCGTTGTTCTGTCACTTCAAAATTCACCAATGTTGTTTGTTGTACAGAAATGTTTTGCACTGTTTTTGCTTGTAAACGGTGCTTTATCTGTGCATATTTTTTGCTTCACAAGACATTAAAATGAAATTTAATTCTCCAGAATTCTTCATCTACATTTTGAATGGCCTGAGGGTGAAGACATTTTCATCTTTGGGTGAACTATTCCTGTAAGACTTGTCAGTACTTGGCTACTGTTATGATTGGCTAACCTCATTGCATGAGAAAAAGTATCTATGCCCCCTCACTACTGCACATAAGTGTTTTGAAAACCATCATTTACAATCAAAGCACTATGAAATTGTTTGTTTAGGGTTTGTTTTTGACATGATGCTTGCATTTAGTATAGACAGGTTTCAGCTGTTAAGCGACTGAACTCTAATGGGTTAATTAAAACTATTTGTTGATGTCATGCCTTAAAGTTAGTCATATGCAAATTGGGTAAACGTACCCATTAAGCACACAACCATTTCTGAGCTCAGATTATAAAATGAAGAAAATAATGTATTATCCTACATGATGTCTTAGACAATTGATGTGTTTGTTACTACATGCCTCCTGTAATTTCAAGTCAATCAGATCATTGCACACTGAGATGTGAGTATCCATGTGCTCACACTGTCTGGCAGCCATTTTGAAAGCTGTCTGAAAACTTTCACCTAAAGAGGAGCCCCTTAAATGTGCTTTTTTTAAAAAAAAAAAGATGTTTAAGCCTTTATTTTTGGATAGAGATTAATGTTTAGTCTTTTGCATATCATATACTGGAACTTGGATGTGGGAAATAATTACAGTTAGATCCAAAAAATAGTTTTAGCAACATAGCGTAGATGCTACAGAGCATAGCAGACTAGCTGTATAAAATTGTGTGCTACGCTAATATATTACTTAACAGGCATTACAGGCTTTTACTTTTAAAGGGGTGGTTGATTGCAATTTCCCTTTTTTTAATGTTAGTTAGTGTGCAATGTTGCTGTTTGAGTATAAAGAATATCTGCAAAGTTACGAGGCTGAAAGGCAGTTTAATGCCTACAAAAACGACTGGTAAGGGACTACAACGAGTTACTTCCCGGGTCTGATATGTCATGGACTCAGATAAATCTCGCCTCTGGAAACATGTAAGGAAGGGGGCAAAGCCATGCTGCGCTGCTTTAGAGAAGAGGAAGAGAAAACTAGGGGTGCATGTAAAAAATCTATTCATATATGAACCGCGATTCTGTCTTCTAACGATTCTAATGGGTTCACAAGTTTCAAAATCATATGTTTTAAAGCAGCGGTTCTTAATACTGTTCCTCGCGTCGCCCTGCTCTGCATCTCTCTCTCTCTTGAATTTTTTTATTAGGTCAAGCTAAAATGGCTATCTATGGTTCTAGGAAACGCAAAATTGAACAAAACATGAGTTTATTGGCAGTTTTTTCAATTCCGTAAAATCTAGAATTCTCATTGATTTTCGTTATTTCGAAGCTATGAATTCTTTCTTTCGCCTTAATTTGGTGCTATGGCAGAGCTTTGTGTGAGGTTTTTGAAGACAACTTGGTCTTTGCCCCTATTTTGGCTTAATTTTTTATTTTTATTTATTTTTTTCCTTTTTTTTGACTTGATTGTCTGGATAATGTGTTAATTGTTTGTAATAAAGTTATTTTTCGAAAATCAAATCTCTCTCTCTCTCTCTCTCTCTCTCTCTCTCTCTCTCTCTCTCTCATTCAGATCATCAGCTCAGTGAATACACTTATTTTCACATAGCTATGAGAAGCTTGCGTGGACATGCATGCGGTTGCCTTGTTGTATTAAAGCTTTAATCATGATAAAACTGTACAGTGGGGCAAATAAGTATTTGATACACTGCCGATTTTTCAAGTTTTCCCACTTACAAAAAATGGACAGATCTGTAATTTTCATCGTAGGTACCCCTCAACTGTGAGGGACAGAATATAAAAACAAAATCCAGAAAATCACATTGTATGATTTTTGAATAATTAATTTCCATTTTATTGCATGAAACAAGTATTTGATACAATAGAAAAATATAACTTAATATTTGGTACAGAAACCTTTGTCTACAATTACAGAGGTCAGACGTTTCCTGTAGTTCTTGACCAGGTTTGCACACACTGCAGGGATTTTGGCCCACTCCTCCATACAGGTCTTCTCCAGATCTTTCAGGTTTTGGGGCTGTCGCTGGGCAACACAGAGTTTCAGCTCCCTCCATAGATTTTCTATTGGGTTCAGGTCTGGAGACTGGCTAGGCCACTCCAGGGCCTTGAAATGCTTCTTACGGAGCCACTACTTAGTTGCCCTTGCTGTGTGTTTGGGGTCATTGTCATGCTGGAAGACCCAGCCATGACCCATCTTCAATTCTCATACTGAGGGAAGGAGGTTGTTGCCCAAAATCTCGTGATACATGGCCCCATCCATCCTCCCCTCAATACAGTGCAGTCGTCCTGTCCCCTTTGCAGAAAATCATCCCCAAAGCATGATGTTTCCACCTCCATGTTTCACGGTTGGGATGGTGTTCTTGGGATTGTAATCCCATCCTTCTTCTTCCTCCAAACACGGCGAGTGGAGTTTATACCAAAAAGTTATATTTTGGTCTCATCTGACCACATGACCTTCTCCCATGCCTCCTCTGGATCATCCAGATGGTCTTTGGCAAACTTCAGACGGGCCTGGACATGTGCTGGCTTGAGCAGGGGGACCTTGCTCTCGCTGCAGGATTTTAATCCATGACGGTGTAGTGTGTTACTAATGGTAACCGTTGAGACTGTGGTCCCAGCTCTCTTCAGGTCATTGACCAGGTCCTCCCGTTCTGGGCTGATCCCTCACCTTTCTCAGGATCATTGATACTCCATGAGGGGAGATCTTGCATGGAGCCCCAGTCCGAGGGAGATTGACAGTCATCTTGAATTTCTTCCATTTTCTAATATTTGCGCCAACAGTTGTTGTCTTCTCACCAAGCTGTTTGCCTATTGTCCTGTAGCCCATCCCAGCCTTGTGCAGGTCTACAATTTTGTCCCTAGTGTCCTTGGACAGCTCTTTGGTCTTGCCCATAGTGGAGAGTTTGGAGTCTGATTGATTGAGTGTGTGAACGGGTGTCTTTTTTACAGGTAACTAGTTCAAACAGGTGCAATTAATACAGGTAATGAGTGGGCGATAGGAGCGCTTCTTAAAGACAAACTAACAGGTCTGTGAGAGCCAGAATTCTTGCTGGTTGGTAGGTGATCAAATACTTATTTCAAAATTGCAAAATTACAGATCTCTCCATTCTTTGTAAGTGGGAAAACTTGAAAAATTGGCTGTGTATCAAATACTTATTTGCCCCACTGTATATTAAAAGCTAACAGAAGCAGTAGCATTTACAAATAACAGCTCATCTAAAAGTATGAGACAACAACAAACATACCATTAAGAGCCGTGCTTGCACAGGTTCTGCACGATCCTCTTCACTAATATCCTCTGCGTCTCAATCGGGCTCAGATTGATAAGAAATATAGACGATGCCATTGTTTACAATACAACCGGAGTGCATGCCGCTGAGCTGAGGGCGGGACATTCAGATGCACACTTGGCGGTTTATCCAATCACAACACATTGGGGCATCTAACCAATCGTGTCTTTCTAAGTGAGGGGCTTCATAAAAGCAGGAAATGATCAGCTCGTTTATCAGAGAAGGGACAGAGCGGTGTGGAGTAAAGGTAAATTATGTGAATTTTTTTTTTTTTTTTTTTTACAAATGAAGCATTAACACATTTTAGACTGCACCCTATAAACACAATCAAGTCTAGAAAAAAAACAGTCAACCACCCCTTTAAATCCATAATATTATAAATTGACAATTTATTGCTGATCTGTAATTTTTAAAGACTTCATATTATTGTAAGGTGAGCTTAAAGGGTACAGTACTATGAAAATCACACAGCTTCAGTGTGACATTAATAAGAAAAAGTACAATTTCATGGATAATGTTAAACTTTTTCTGTATGACGTCACAGAATGCACAATTCCAAAAATGATATTTTTGTAGAGTTTTGTGATAATATGGAGGGTGTTTTAAGCTATGAAATTTGCAGAATGTTTAAGTGCAGTAAAGGCCTCTTATATCTCAAAAGATCAGGGAAAATTTGATTTCTCATGCCATGACCCCTTTAATTGATCACTGAGGGGAGATTTGAGACCATCAATGAAAAACAGGAGAGCTCAGGCTTGATTTTCAAGTGATACAGTCCAGAAGAATGACTGACAGAGTCAGACTGTCATTCTGTTTGTCACTCAAGGGAAGCCAGAACCAGTCAGGTCACACACAACTCCATGCCCAGACTAAACTAAGCTTTACAGACATCAATTTGAAACTTAAAGTGGACACAAAGCTAAAGCTTAGGACATGTAGCTCAGTAGGACAGAGAGGAAGAAACTAATTACATGAAAACACAAGTATGCACTTGCATACCATGGTAAAGACCTGTTCCTGTAAAGTAAATCATGGTCTTAGATGCCTGAGGGGAATAGCACAGCGAACATGTTCCAACAGAGCATCTGAAAGCTTTTCTCTCAGGGCTTGATTATTTTGATCCATGTGAAAGCAGAGGTTGACAGAAGCTTCTTTGTTGCAAGATGGTGAAATCTGTTGTGGTGCCGGTTAAATAGCTGTCCTTTGGGGAGCGGTCAGATATCATCTGCTAGCGTGAAAGAAGCCCCAACCTCAAATACCCAGATAAGGCGGTCAATATACAGCAATTTATGACATGCATATTGACACATTGAGTACTAATTATATATTTTTCATATATATTCTGACTTAAAGTGGTCATTGCATTTTATGAAATCAGATATGTGTGATTGGCTACATTGCTCAATGCAACAAGATACTTTGTATATAGTAAGCTTTAGAGCACAAACAAAAACACACACAGGATAGATGTTTCGCCAGTATCCTATAGCTTTAGCTGAGGGTGCTCTTGCTTTCATTTGAACAGGGCCTGGCCAAGCCTTGAGAGTCTCAAGCTGGCAGAAAGGCAGGAAAAAACAGATCCAAGGGGAAGTCAGCAGCAGATAAACATAGACGTCAACAATTATCAGTCAGAGGGAACAGGCAGGACAGTGTTGAGACGAGTAAAATGAGAACAGGCAACAACCTTTAAACAAACTGAGCTAAATGAATAAACATGAAAAATCCTCTCCTTGGCTTGTTCACATAACAATTAGACCTTATAAATGAAAATCTATGTGACTCACCTCATGCAAAGGTTGGTGTTATTTACTAAACGCTTGTATGTAGAGCTGAAGAGAAGTTGCAACCAGAGATCAGGCTCAAGCTAAAAAATGGTACACAGTAATACTTTTAGATATCTTTTTTGTTATTTAATTATATATGTAATTATGACATTTTTACTAACAAAACTAACAGTGACAGTAATGATAGTTAGGAAGTTCGCCACAGTAAATATTTACACATGCTCAAGCGGGGGGGGGTTTGATGCTGTTTTGTATCAGGAGCTCTTGTGTATAGAGCCTGAGGTGCATTGTGCAGAGCCACTCTGCTAATACAGGGCTCCAGACAAAAAAATCGAGTAAGGAGCCATTGGCTCCTATAAAAGAAAAACTTAGGCGCCAAATTATTTTTTTAGGTGCCACAGAATAAAAGTGGTTTATTTTATTATTATCATTTTATTTTTCCCCCCTATTTTAACATTTTCAATCATTTTGTCATGTGTTTGTCTTATCTTTTCTATGCTTTATCAGCATTTTAATCCATCTTGTAGATGATCAGGTCGACCGGGGGACTAAGGTTCACTTAAAGTGTGAATTAAATGTCTTTTACAACTTGAAATATACAGTCACAAAGAATTGTTCGTTACACAGAATCTGTACCAATATCATGGACCATAAGCATCACTTGGCAACTGAGTGCAGTGCATCCTATAAATGTTGTCACGTCTTTCACACATTCAGTCTGTTTTTCTTCATTAGTAAAATGCAATTTTATAGGAGGAGTTGAATCATGTACAACAATAAGTAAAAATATTAATATGCAACAGCGCATAAATATAGCAAAACGCTCCTCTTTATAGTTATTTTTCTAGCTGACTGATGAGTTTATGGACACTGAGTGGTTATTCTGAGGTAAATGTATTACAATGCAATGTTTACAAGCTTTATACATTTCCTCAGTTTGAAACACTGAATGAGCTTTTACATAAAACATTTCAGTAAGTTGTACTATAGGCTTTCTTATTGCCTACCTTTTGATCACGTTCATTTCATACTATAGTAGTAAATCGAAATATATAATGGGTTCACTTGCTGCTTTAACTGAGGTGCTAAAGAGGTCGCGCCTGAGCATTAAGTGCGATACTCTCCGCTCGCACGATCCGGACGCATACACGGACCGTGTGGACGCGGGGTACTGGTGTTTATATTACAGAAAGTGTGCGCTTGTGGTCCGCATTAAAGAGCACCCAAACCGCATAATTTGAATTTCGTAGCATTTTAAAGCTGATACTTTGTTTATTAAAAAGTAAGACAGCACAAAGCTTTTTGCGAATTACTGGATGGCAAGTGCGCTTCAAATAACAGGAAGTCCATGCATTAACAGAACACAGCATATAGACTAAGATCTCGATAAGAAGAAGCCATATTAGTAATGATTATAAATGAGAATTGTTGACGATATTGCCAGTATCCACAGAGCTGACAGCTTTACCTGTTGAAGTTTGTTCAAGTTGTGCACGAAATGGACACGGCTTTTCTGCGCTTGCACTTTGGGGCTGTTTACACCTGGTCACTTCATGCATTTTTTCCTGATCGGATAGCTATCTGATCCCGAAAAGAGGTGTAAATGCCGTCCAAAACGCATTCGAGACGGATATAAATCCAATCGCTCGAACCACTTCAGGAGGTGGTCTGGGCGAAACCGGACAAGTGTAAATGCATCTGGTTGTTGAAACCACATATGGTAATTTTACTCCTCCCATAATATTAAAATAATAGACGTGTGAGAGCGTTTTATAGGCTATATGGCATGTTATAGTCAGATATGACAGCGCAATGCAACAAGCATCACCGCGGTTGAGTAGCGGAGTATTTCTTCAGCAAGCGACGCGCAAACTGAATGAACCTGAAAGTAAGTCGCAGACGCTCAACACACAATCATCTTCATTAAAAGTAGCGAGACTAGCCTATCTTTCCAGTGCTGATGCCGTGCGCTCTCTTGTTGCGGTCTCTGATATTGAAATTAGCTGATAATTAATAAAATTATCCATTGCTTTCATTGACGTGAACTCCGTTATATTTGCATATGAAGCGGGAATTGAAGAATGGATTTATATCCGTTTTGCGAAGACACATTTATGTGGCCAAGTGTAAATGGGGAAACGTTTTAACATCATATAGATATCCGATCAGAGAAAATGCATGAAGTGACCAGGTGTAAACAGGCCCTTTCAGGTCTCTCTCACTGCGTTCAGCAGACTGTGTGCGGCAGAGACGAGGACTGTTTGAAACTCTTTTCCAGTAAAACTTTGATGCGCATCGTCTTATGTAAGTTTAATACGTGAACATAACAAAAGATGTGAGCGCAAAACAACCGGGAAAAAAGTCCTTTCATGCAAATTATATATAGTCGCCAGTGGCGACCTCAGCAAAAACTTCACTCGCAAATTAATATTTTTGGTCGCAAATGCGACCATTTTAGTCGCAGTTTGGAGCCCTGTAATAGTTTATTAAACAATTTGATTGTTCATAATGGGATGTCAGTGGAGTCAAGTCAAGTCAAGTCACCTTTACTTATATAGCGCTTTTTACAATGCAAATTGTGTCAAAGCACTGCACAATATCAAAAAAAAAAAAGGAAAATAATGTCAATAAGTTTAAATAGTGTCTTTGCAATAAGGTCGGCGATATCGCTGGAAATGAAGCGTCCCCAACTAAGCAAGCCAGAGGCGACAGCGGCAAGGAACCAAAACTCCATCGGTGACAGAATGGAGAAAAAACCTTGGGAGAAACCAGGCTCAGTCGGGGGGCCAATTCTCCTCTGGCCAAACAAACCAGCAGTTCAGTTCCAAACTGCAGCAAGTCAGATTGAATGGGCTCAGCTGGTTCCAGTGGTCTTTTCCGATGGCTGTCTAAGTGGCGGGGTCCTCAATGGGGATCTGTCTCTGGCGTTCATCCAGGTGTTTGGCCTCTGCCTACGATCAGGGACACATACGTCATCTCCCGGCGCTGATCCTCCATCTCAGGTGTTCGGTCATCTCAGATCATGTAATGGTTAGATCCAGACTGAAGTTCTGTAATTCGTGGCTACCACGGGATGTTAATGTTAATCCCGTGGCAGAAACGTAGAGACAAGCAGAGACATGATTAGCGTAGCTGCTGTTCCATCTAAGCAAAAATAAATTGTTCAACCCAAGCTAAAGAATAATAATAATGTACATTTGATCAGATATAACTGCAGTACAAGATTATAAAATGCATTATGTGTATGCTTGGCTAAAGAGATGTGTCTTTAATCTAGATTTAAACAGAGAGAGTGTGTCTGAACCCCGAATGTTATCAGGAAGGCTATTCCAGAGTTTGGGAGCCAAATGTGAAAAAGCTCTACCTCCTTTAGTGGACTTTGCTATCCTAGGTACTACCAAAAGTCCAGAGTTTTGCGACCTTAGAGAGCGGGTTGGATTATAGCGTGGTAGAAGACAAGTTAGATACGCAGGTGCTAAACCATTTAGGGCCTTATAGGCAAGTAATAATAATTTGTAAATGATACGGAACTGAATAGGTAGCCAGTGCAGAGACTGTAAAATTGGAGTAATATGATCATATTTTCTTGATCTGGTAAGAACTCTAGCCGCTGCATTTTGGACTATCTGTAGCTTGTTTATTGAAGATGCAGGACAACCACCTAGCAGTGCATTACAATAGTCCAGGTTAGAGGTCATGAATGCATGAACTAGCTTTTCTGCATCAGAAACAGGTAGCATGCTTCGAAGCTTGGCAATGTTTCTAAGATGGAAGAATGCTGTTTTTGTAACATGGGAAATATGATTTTCAAAGGACAAGTTGCTGTCTAAAATAACACCCAGATTTTTGACTTTAGAGGACGTAACAGTACATCCGTCTAGTTGCAAATTATAATCCACGAGATTCTGTGTACTGTTTTTTGGTCCAATAAGTAATATCTCTGTCTTATCTGAATTTAGTAGGAGGAAATTATTGGTCATCCAATCTTTTACACTTTTTACACAATCTATTAGCTTAGATAGTTGAGAAGTTTCATCTGGTCTTGTTGAGATATATAATTGAGTATCATCAGCATAGCAATGAAAACTTATCCGGTGTTTTCTAATATTTCCAAGGGGCAACATGTAAATTGAAAATAGCAGAGGACCTAGGACAGATCCTTGTGGTACTCCATACTTTACTGGTGATAATTGAGATGACTCCCCATTTAAATGAACAAAGTGGTAGCGATCGGACAGGTAGGATCTAAACCATCTTAAAGCCTGTCCTTGAATACCAATATATTTTTGTAATCGATCTATGAGTATATTATGGTCTATAGTGTCAAACGCAGCACTAAGATCAAGTAATACTAGCAATGAGGTGCAGCCTTGATCTGAAGCAAGTAGTAAGTCATTCGTAATTTTAACAAGTGCAGTTTCTGTACTATGATTGGGCCTGAAACCTGATTGAAATTCTTCATAGAGATCATTTTTTTGCAAAAAGGAGCATAATTGAGTAGACACAATTTTTTCTAAAATTTTTGACATAAACGGAAGATTTGAAATGGGTCTGTAATTTGCCAGTTCATTAGAATCTAGTTGTGGTTTCTTAATAAGAGGCTTAATAACTGCCACCTTGAATGGTTTTGGGACGTGACCTAAATATAACGATGAGTTAATAATATTGAGAAGCGGTTTTTCTGCTACGGGTAACAACTCTTTCAGTAATTTAGTAGGTACAGGATCTAATAAACACGTTGTTGGTTTAGATGCACTGATAAGTTTATTTAGCTCTTCCTTTCCTATAGTTGTAAAGCACGGCAGTTTTTCTTTGGGTGCGATGAATGAAGCTGAAATACTAGACGCAGTAGAATCTACATTTGTTATTGTATTTCTGATGTTATCTATTTTATCAGTAAAGAAATTCATAAAGTCATGACTATTAAACTGTGGGGGAATATTTAGATCGGGTGGTGTCTGTTTATTTGTTAGTCTAGCCACTGTGCTAAATAAGAACCTTGGATTGTTTTGGTTATTATCTATGAGTTTGCGGATATGCTCTACCCTGGCAGCTTTTAGAGCCTGTCTATAGCTGGACATACTGTTTTTCCACGCAATTCTAAAAACTTCTAATTTAGTTTTTCTCCATTTGGGCTCAAGAATACGAGTTTCTTTCTTGAGAGAATGGGTATAACTGTTGTACCATGGCGCAGTACGTTTTTCTCTAACCTTTTTCAATTTGAGGGGGGCAACAGCTTCTAATGTATTAGAGAAGATAGTGCCCATGTTGCTAGTCATTTCGTCTAGTTCATGCATATTTATGGGTACACAGAGCAGTTGAGATAAATCAGGCAGGTTATTTGTGAATCTGTCTTTGGTGGCTGGAACAATAGTTCTGCACCAGACGATAACGCGGAGCCATATAACTAATATCAGTAATAGGCAGCATGCACGATACAAGGAAATGATCAGTAACATCGTCACTTTGAGGTACGATATCTATATCAGTAAGATCAAGTCCATGCGATATAATTAAATCTAGCGTATGATTAAAACGATGAGTGGGCCCGGTGACGTTTTGCTTGACTCCAAAAGAGTTTATTAGGTCAGTAAACGCAAGTCCTAACGCATCATTTGTATTATCAATGTGAATGTTAAAATCTCCGACAATTAGCAGTTTATCAACATTAACTAGTAGATCTGAGAGGAAATCTGCAAATTCTTTTAGGAAATCTGTATATGGCCCTGGCGATCTATACACAGTAGCCAGAGCAAGAGATAGGCGAGATTTCTTTTGCATATCTAACAGTGTAACATTAAGCAGAAGTATTTTGAATGAGTTAAACCTCCTGTATCCTGTTTTCTGAGTAACATTGAGAATATCACTATATATTGTTGCAACACCGCCGCCACGACCAGTCTGACGGGGCTCATGTTTATAACAGTAGCTTGGTGGAGTAGACTCATTTAGACCAAAATATTCATTTGGTTTAAGCCAGGTTTCAGTCAGGCAGAGTACATCAAAATGATTATCTGTGATCATTTCATTTACAATAACTGCTTTGGGTGCAAGTGATCTAATGTTTAAGAGCCCAAGTTTTAAAAATTGTTTTTGTTCATTTATTTTGCGTTTTTCTGGTTTAATCACAGTCAGATTTTTTCTAGATCCTGCATTGAATTTATATTTTGATCTCGCTATTCGGGGAACAGACACAGTCTGTATAGATTGGACAACGCAATTACTTCTATTTTTTAAGTGGGTAGAACAAAAGTCGTCATAGCAGTTATTTGAGAATTGGCTTACTAGTCAGATGGAGCGTAGCGTCCTGGAGATGTTGTCTGATAAGAGTTCCGCTCCGACTCTGCTGGGATGCAGGCCATCAGCACGGAAAAGCCTAGGACGCTCCCAGAAAAGATTCCAATTATTAACAAAGAGCAGTTTCTGTTCTTTACACCATGACGATAACCATTCGTTTAAAGCAAACAGTCTACTGAACCTTTCGTTTCCTTGTCGATACGTGGGAAGCGGTCCTGACACGATGACCGTCGCCGCGGGCGATGTGCTGCGTACCGTCTCGATCAGGCTCCTGTAGTCCCTCTTCAGTGTCTCCGTCTGCCGCAGCTTGATGTCGTTGGCCCCCGCGTGCAGCACGACAGCACCGATGTTCTCGTTGCCCTTCAGGATCGCAGGTATCTGCGCAGAAACATCGAGAACACGTGCACCGGGGAAACAGTGAGTGTGCACTTTAACTTCAGCTGACGTAGCACGGACGTGACGGACGATGGAGCTTCCCACGACCACAGCATCGCGTTCCGAGTGAATAGAAATGTGCAAAACTATGTATTTCAAAATGATTCCACTAGGTCAGTTTGGAAAGTATGCAGTTTTGCATATCCATAATGGAGTTCGGTTGAAATATAAAAGCCCTGGGTATGAGAGACATTCGAGTTGACAGACTTGTTAAGGTGTATGAATGTTTATCATTTGCAAATGTTTTTGAAGTCTTGCTGATTTAAACATTAGAGGATTCAAGCACAAGATGACAAGAAAAAGATCTCAACTTGGTACTCGTGCTCATTCTGATAAGCCACCTCTCAGACAATGCACAAATACTGAATCGTGTTGCACTTAAAAATACATAAAATTGTCAAAATATTTTGTCTGGCTTGTTGAGTATCAAACAGTTGGGTATGTCTTAAGTGAACATAGTTGAACAAGAACTCTGATATATGTTGGCATATTAAATCCATGCATTAGGTCATAATTTTAGAGCAACCTAATTTACTTGATGCTATCTATTTCCTTAATGTTAATAAAACAACAAAATAAAAAAGACTGAATAAATTTTATAGCTTGAAAGATTAATCTATATTTAATTTATACAGTGAAGACTATGCAGAATCATTTTACATTTGTTTGTTCGATTTCTGTAATATTTCTTGCTGTTAGACATGACTGAAAAATTAATAGTACTGTTTATTTTGTATATTTGTTCTACTGTATTTATTTGTACTACTGCATGTAATTTGTCTATGTTCTCATTTTATTACTGTCTGTATACTTGTCTTTAATAATGTTTGAACTTAATATTAGTTAATCTGGTAGTTTTTGCAGTGGTAGAGTTGACAATTATGAAATTTGACTGGTACCTAAAATGTTGGTGTTGTAATTAAAAATAATCTTATTTATAAGAATACCATGTTATATGGGTCAAACCAATGAAAACAATGTCTATTTCATTCATTTATTAATTTAGTTAGCTTTGTGACAGGGCCAGTGAAATTTTTGGCAGGGTGAGTAAAAATCTAAACCACTGTACAAAAAATCCTACAGTAAAAAAAAGTCCTGTCACTACTAACTGTATAATTTTATAATGTTAAAGTACATCCTTATTCTTGATGTGACTTTTATTCTCATAGACAGTATACTATGAGATCTCAGAACATGACTTTATTCTCAAAATCTGAAATGTTTCTTTATTTTAATATTACTGAAGCAGGCTAAATACCTGTAACATTTTGTTGTACAAATCTATCATTGGAGTGATGTAGATCAATGCATAATAACATTACAAATTATGTTTTTAGTCAGACAACAGTTGTGCAGCATAAAAGGCTGAATTTTGAGATAATTCTCAGAGATGATTTATTGCTAAAGCACAACACACTGTCAGTATACTACAATCTTGCCTAAAAGACTAATCTTAAATTAGTCTTAAGTTAGTCATCTAACAACTAATCATCTAACTAGTTGTTAGATGACTAATTGACCATACTGCCCACCCCTAATGTCAAAGGCAGTTGCAGTTCTTGCTGAACGTTACCATACCCTGAGAGATTCACAATTAATGAACATCAGGGTCATGCTGATAAGACTGCAATTAGGAAATGCAGGATATGCTGTAATGTTTTTGAAGTTTTCTGCAACACAAATACACTTCTCTATCTCAGTTTTTTTTTTCACCATTAAAAAATAAGGCAAAAAAAGAGAGAAGTCACACAGGTTTCAATTATTTGTAGGTGAGAGAGTTTTAACTTGCAGCCCTGATGGTTTCTTTGCCAGTTTTTTCAGAATCATCAGTGCTTTTCTTTTTGAGTGGTGCTGTTTTCAGTGTAATTCACACATGTTTGGGCATATTTAAGAATAAGGATGTATTTGCAGAAGTTGCAACTGTGTTGAAAAAGCAGTATGTGGAAAGACATACAACCCACTAAATGCCTGAGCATGTTTACTTGTGCACAATTTCCATATTATATAGTATCATTACATAATAGCCTACCACAGCTGCTATGCTTACTTATTGAATTATCATTTTCAGGAATACATCAGTTTTACATCTTACTGTCTAGGGAAGTGAAACTGCGATTGAGTACTCAAGTACTCTGCCGTGACAGCGATGATCGATCATGAAAACGTTGACCCTGGAAAAAAAAAAATCTGATTGGATAGTAGTACTTTGGACGGCACCCTGAGCTCTGATTGTTTAGCTTGCAACAGCATGCAGTCCAAAATATAGATGTGAGAAGCGAGAGAAGCATGGCTTCAAAGTCACGCTGTGATGTCTGGGTTAGCTACATACTTATCTGATTAATCTAATATAGGATGCGTTGGAATATTAATATTTATTAACATGCTGAATGCGCTGCATATTAGTGTTTAGTTTCATGCTCAAATGCAATGCCCGATATTGAGTTATTTGAGACGGTCATATTGCTTTTAGATGTTTCTTTTTTTTAAATGTCCTATTTCCTGATCCTATAATGCAGCAGTGATTTTTTTTCGTCATATTTGTTTAACAGTAGGCATACTTCAATTAAAATTGTTTTCGTAGCTACTTCGGCTTCGAAAACATGCAGGTGATTCAAGGAATCACTTTATAATGTAGATGAAAATATAGCACAAATCTGCCATAAACATTAATGACATAAGCATCATAATGAGAACTTTATAGAATGTGAAATCTATAGTAAATCCTGTCCTTGCCCGTGTTTCAGCGCGCTGTTGAAAGCGCATCACGGCGGGAGCTCTCTCTCGCTATAGCGCATAACTTAAAGGTGCAATAGGTGATAGTCTTCAGAAACACTTTTTTTTTTTGTTATTCTGGTTGAAAGTCTCTTCACATCCTGATAGCAATCATTAAGTTAAGTGGCCTAAATGTATTTATCTGTATTTATATATTCTGTGGAAGGTGTAGGACCAAGAAATGTTCGTCCAATCAAAACGTTCAGTCCGAGTATTTTAATTGGCTTTCCTACCTGCCTGTCAACGTATGTATTTGCATACCTTGTAGCGCGGCCACATAAATGGAAGTTTATTTATAGTTGCAGGTTCCAATAAGGACGGGGCTGTTAATTATATCTATATTGCTTTCTCCTGGGTATCATTTTCCCTTTGTATTGCTGTGTTTGACTCCGAACCATTATCGCGAGATTCAGCTCGCGCTCCGTCGGCACGTGATGTGTTGTCATCCTAGCGGGAAGGTGGAAGATGTGGAATACTCTTCATAGGAACCCGGGATTCGGGCGTGGCGAGGGGCGTCGCTCACTACTCTCTTTGACGTTTCCGAAGGATGGATTAAGAGGATTATCCAACGCGTTTGCTTTTTTCCTCTTCTGTGGAGCCGTTTATGGAATACATGCCTCGAAGGACATTTGAAACGCTAGCGCTGGGTGGATTTGCGCTCCTGGAATATAGACATTACTGGCGAGACCGATCCGAACTCTTTTTCTTTTTTATATATGATATCCGGCTGGGACTTTGAGAGACATTACACACGCACACACTCACTGAGAGATTTTTGTAGTTTTATTTGGGAGTATTTACGGTTATATTATATGCATAATACACTGGTTTTGAATATTGGACTTATATTGTGATTATTCCGTGATACACTCGTTCGTTCTCCCCTTGTTTAAATTGTGTAGTTCCCACGCTTTACTGAGAACTGTTACATAGTGGTGGCCCGTACGGGGAAACGTGCTGTTGTTGTATTATTTTGTTTATTCGTATTTAGTTATGGATCAGCCAGTTGTAAATACCCCTGTTGCATCTGTTAATACTAATGATAGTCATGAACCAAATGTAATTGAAACTGGGGGAAGCTCAGATGAGACCCCTGTTATGGATTTCACAGCAGGCCCTTTTGTGACTAGACGTAATCCCACTGCTGAAATTTCATCTATGCTGAGTGCCCTGTATCTTTCTGATAGTGAGGAAGAAAATAGTGATCAGGTTGACGATGAAAGCTGTGTATTGAATGTAAATGTTGTACAAATAATGCAGTCAGACATAATGAAACTTAAGGTGGATTTATTGGCCCTTGATACAAAAGTCCAGTCAGTAGAACATGACTTTAAACAGTCTGTTGAAAGTACTGTTAATCGGGAAGCTGGTTTCCGGGACGCGGTGGACGCTAGTTTAGCAGGGTTGGAAGATTACTTTCGTAGCTCTTTGGAGAAGTTAGCGCGAGCCGTGACTGACTGTTTGCTGAGGAGAGATGCGCTATGGGAAAATCAAATGAAAAAGTTACGATTCACTAGTACCCCTTCTCTGACAACATTACGGTGCTATCCTCCTATTGACTCAATTTCTTCTGTTCATGCTCCCTTAACCCCTGTACCAACTCCTAGAGTTAAAGTACCAATACCAAAATCTGCCAATGCTACGTATGAAGTTTCTCCTGTGCCTACTTCCATAACCAGGGTGCTTACTCCTCCAGTTGTTCCCAGCACATCGTCTTTCTGCACGCAGCCCCCCATACGGCTGGAGTTTCCCATTTTGGTGTCTCTTGTGAGACTGAGGATGTGCTCAACTTCATCGAACAGTGTGAAAACTATTTAGACGTCAGGCCCCTTCCCAGTGCAGAGCTCATCGGAACTCTGAGTACGGTTCTGAGGGGACCGGCTCTTAGCTGGTGGAAGGCAGAAAAGAGCAAGGTAATAGATTGGCAATCTTTTAAAAAGGCATTCATGGCTGCATTTCTTCCAGATGACTATCTTACCGAAGTGGAAGATAAGCTGAGGTCTATGGTACAGCAACCGCGGCAACGCCTAAGGGACTTTGCCTATGATTACCGAGCCCTCTGCCTTAAGTGGAAGCCGGCTATGTCAGAGGATGAAATGGTGAACCGCATCCTCAACAACATTAACCCAATGGTGGCCGGCTGTTTGAGGGGAACTGTAAAGACGGTGGAACAACTGGTCAAAGTGGGCTCCATGGTTGAGAAGGACTGCATGGGGACAAAAGATTATTGGCAAAAAGTTGGTGGTCAGAACAGCAAGGAGAAGGCTAATAAGAAATCGGTTGAACGTAATACCTCCAAAGACATGGCTAGTTTATCCATAGCTCAACCCCATTCCCTGAAATCACTCCTCTGGGTCCCTGTAACGATAGAAGGAAAGGAAGTGAAGGCTGTGGTGGACACAGGTAGCACTTACACCTTGATGCAGGAAAGCCTCTGGAGACAGTTAGGCGGTGCTACTGCTGCACGCACTCCTACTACACCTCAAAGATTTATCATGGCTGATGGGAAGGTGCATCAAGCTATGAGTCAAAGCATAGTCGACTACAAGTGGCAGGAAAAAAGGTGCAGTGTGGAAACATATATAATGAAGGATGCCCACCTCGCTTTTGATCTGATATCTGGCCTAGACTTCTTGCGAGCCGCAGAAGCTATTCTGGACATTGGTCAAAGTAGATATGGCCTGAAAACTGAGACTAGTTATAAATTCTATCCGTTCTTAAAATCTTCAATTACGCCGGGGTCGTCTGCAACATTGACTCAGGAAAACTATCTAAACCCGGCTGCTCTGACTCTCTACTATGCCTTACCTCCAACCTGGGAACCAACACCCATAGCTCCTAGCATGGAATCTGTTCCCTGCTGGGACTCCGACAATCAAAAGGAGTTAAGGAAATTGATGGTTACCTGGCCACAAACCACCTCAAATGTTCTGGGGAAGACAGTAGTGGAACAACATAAAATCATCTTGTCTGATGAACTCCCACTTAAATCCAGAGCATACAGAGTCTCACCTTTCAAGAGGAAGATCATTGAAGACCAGGTTGACCAAATGTTCAGAGACCACATCATTGAACCCTCCGCTTCTCCATGGTCATCACCAGTTGTTTTAGTCCCCAAACCGGATGGCAGCTACAGGTTCTGTGTAGACTACAGGAGGTTGAATAGCAAGACCATACCGGATGCTTATCCAATGCCTCTAATCCATGATATCTTGGAATCCATGGATGGCGCCACCTGGTTCAGTACCTTGGACTTACAGTCAGGCTATTGGCAGGTGAAGATGGAGGAGAGTAGCAAGGAGAAAACAGCTTTCATTACTACAAAAGGGCTATTCCAATTCTGCTCTATGCCGTATGGGCTGAGGAATGCCGCTGCTACGTTCCAGAGGTTGATGGAAAAAGTACTGGCAGAATTGAGGGGAAAGTTTTGCTTTGTCTACATAGCCGACATAATCATCTACTCAAAAACTTTAGATGAACACATTCAACATCTGAACGACATACTACAGAGACTCACCCAGGCAAACCTTACACTGAATATGAAAAAATGTCACCTTTTCAAACAGCAGCTGAAGTTCCTTGGGCCCATCGTCTCAGCTAAAGGAGTGGAGGTCGACCCAGCAAAGACCCAGGCCGTCACCCAGTATCCACCTCCAACAAACCTTAAAGCCCTACAACGCTTCTTGGGGTTGGCAGGGTGGTACCACAAATTCATACCCCATTTTGCTGATATCACTGCCCCTTTGAATCACCTAAAAATGAAGGGAGTGAGGTGGGAATGGACGCCCGAGTGCCAAGCCAGCTTGGATACCCTCAAACAAGCATTGCAAAACCCACCTGTCTTAATGCAACCTGACCTCAATCAATCGTTCCAGGTTCATACGGATGCTAGTGAGGTGGGATTGGGAGCCATCCTGACACAGCAAACTCCGGAGGGTGAAAAAGTTATCGCGTATGTATCCAGAACATTACGAGGAGCAGAGCTAAACTATTCAACGTCTGAAAAAGAGTGTTTGGCAGTGGTGTGGGCTGTAGAAAAATGGAAACATTACCTGGAGGGAAGTTCATTTGACGTCTACACTGACCATGCTGCTCTTGCGTGGGCTTTCAATTGCCCCAAAACATCATCTCGTCTGACCCGCTGGACGCTCAGGCTACAGCAATTTCACTTCCAAGTTCATCATAGGAAGGGTTGCCTAAACTTGGGGCCAGACGCCTTGTCCCGAACCTTTGACTCTGTGAAGGAAGAGCAGGCACACTGTTTGGTGATAGCGTCTAAATGTTCATCTGACATCCCAAACACATTAGAGGAAATATCTTAAGCCCAAAAGAATGACACTTCTGTATCGCACCTGCAGGCCGATCAGAGAACTAGGAAGGGACAAAACCAACAGATAACCTTCGAGGATCATCAGGGGGTGTTGTACCGCAGAGTACCGGTGAGGAATAGTGGTGACAAGTTTCAACTGGTCGTTCCCCCAGCATTAATACTTGGATTTCTTCACTACTTTCATGATAATCCTATGGGAGGACATTTTGGACGTTTAAAGACCCTGTTGAAGACTTTGGAGGTGGCATGATGGCCGACGGTTCGTCGTGATGTCTGGCAATATGTTAAAGGCTGCAGTACCTGTCAGCAATATAAACACGACAACTCCAAACCAAGTGGCTTTCTACAAAACACACAGGTGGCTGAGCCCGGGCACACATTGGGAGTGGATTTAATGGGTCCTTTCCCTCTCAGTAAAAAACAAAATGCTTATCTCCTTGTTGTAGTGGATTACTACACAAAATGGGTAGAGATGTTCCCCCTCAGAAATAGCAAGACAAACAAAATAGTTAAAATTCTCAAGGAAGAGGTCTTTACCCGGTGGGGGGTACCTAAATACATAATCTCCGATCGGGGAGCTCAATTTACCTCCAATCTCCTGTCTGAGCTCTGCAAAACCTGGGGAAGTATCCAAAAACTCACGACCAGTTACCATCCACAGACCAACCTGACAGAAAGAATAAACAGGACAATAAAAACAATGATTGCTTCATATGTGGGACAACATCATCAGTTGTGGGACCAGTGGTTACCTGAATTTTGATTTGCCATAAACACCGCCTACCAAGAGACCACTGGTAAAACACCAGCCGAGCTGATGCTGGGCAGACAACTTCACGGGCCATTGGAAAGATTGGTCCACAGACCAACTGATCCAGATCAACCCTCATATAACGTACTGGAGAGACAGAAATTCATGGCAGAGGAAGTAAAATGCAGAATGAAAGTACAACAGGCCAGACAAGCTAGATACTACAATACCCGTAGGAAAGATGCGCAGTTTCACTCTTGGAGATCTAGTCTGGATCAGAACACACCCACTTTAATCAGCTTCAAATAAATACTCTGCTAAGCTAGCGCCCAAGTGGGAGGGTCCAGCAGAAATAATAAAAAAAATGGGGCCAATAAATTACACAGTTCGTTGGGGAAACCCACATAAAACAGAAAATATAAATGTGGTTAACCTGAAGCGCTGGTACGGACGTTCGCCTCCAATATCGTTGGCTGGGGAGGGGAATCTATGTAGCGCGGCCACATAAATGGAAGTTTATTTATAGTTGCAGGTTCCAATAAGGACGGGGCTGTTAATTATATCTATATTGCTTTCTCCTGGGTATCATTTTCCCTTTGTATTGCTGTGTTTGACTCCGAACCATTATCGCGAGATTCAGCTCGTCGGCACGTGATGTGTCGTCATCCTAGCGGGAAGGTGGAAGGTGTGGAATACTCTTCATAGGAAGCCAGGATTCGGGCGTGGCGAGGGGCGTCGCTCACTACTCTCTTTGACGTTTCCGAAGGATGGATTAAGAGGATTATCCAACGCGTTGGCGATGTTTTCATTTTTTCCTCTTCTGTGGAGCCGTTTATGGAATACTTGCCTCGAATGACATTTGAAACGCTAGCGCTGGGTGGATTTGCGCTCCTGGAATATAGACATTACTGGTGAGACCGATCCGAACTCTTTTTCTTTTTCTTTTTTATATATGATATCCGGCTGGGACTTTGAGAGACATTACACACGCACACACTCACTGAGAGATTTTTGTAGTTTTATTTGGGAGTATTTACGGTTATATTATATGCATAATACACTGGTTTTGAATATTGGACTTATATTGTGATTATTCCGTGATTCACTCGTTCGTTCTCCTCTTGTTTAAATTGTGTAGTTCCCACGCTTTACTGAGAACTGTTACAACCTCTGTGCACCCTGTTCACGCAGACACGATACGTCATCAGCGGTTCATGCACGCTGTGCAGACAGAGCGAGAAAGACAGACAAACATCAACAACCCAATCTTCCTTCCTGGTATTGTAGTACTTTTACTAACTGTGCTATAAAGTTTTCTCACCGGTGAATGACACATGATGTAGCCTAGGTGTTCCCAATTCCAGTCCTCGTGCCCCCTGTCTCTGCATATTTTACATGTCTCGCTTAGTTAACACACCTGATTCAGATAACCAGCTTGTTAGACGAGAGCTACGTGCATGAATTGTGTTTCGATTGACATGGTCCCTATACAGTGTTCATTGCTCCCTACTCTCTGAGCAGGGAAAATCCATTGAAGTTTATTTCACTTCGGAACATTCACTCATGGATTTGCACTGCGCAGCGTCTTCACACACAGACGAAACTTGTGAAACGAGAAGTGTGACAAAATATACCTCTGTAAATAAATACAATTTAAATTCACATCTCGCACACTTTAATGCCCTTTGTATGGAACATATACGCTCGCTTTGAACTGGAATCATGGCGGAATATCTGGTGATGTCCACTTCGCAGTGCCAGGCAACTCATTCCATATTCCAAGTGACCTGAAGGCATACTGTAGGGTTTGCCGAGAAACAAATCGGAAATGAAACCTATTATTATGGGAAAATCTCCAGTCATTGCATTCGTGCATTATATGAGTACGCGGCAGTTCGTGCCAGTGCGCCTAGGAGAAGCACACAAGAGAGTAATTTTGAAACATCAAGATAAATAAAATTGTGACTTGAAACACAATACTTTCTTTACTGAGGTGAATATCTCTGTTCTGAGACAGTCAGCCTAGAATGCGCACAAAGAGCGCTCCCTTATAATCACTATAGCTGTCACTCACTTCAATTTAATGTGATCTCACAACGTTCCGTTAAAAACCTCTACACTGCACAATGAATCTCTTATTTACATCTACACTTTGTTATAATGAGATGATTCCCGACCTTGCAGAACTCAGCACTTGACAAAAACTCAGCATTTTGATCGATTCTAACTTAAACACTTCTGGTCACTGCGTTAAAGAAATCGATGGATTTGTCTGTGAACGGCTACATTGCTCAATGCTGCAAATATGTTTTGGCAATATCAGAAGGGGCCCCCTGATTCCCCGGGGCCCTAAGCGGCCGCTTACCTCGCTTATTGGTTAAGTCCGCCCCTGGCAATTGGAAACCGTTTATGTAGCCTATTGTAGTACTTTAATGTTGTCTCTGGTATTCTGCTCTTTGAGCATATGTGCGTTCAGGGGGTGTGGCTTTGGACGGCGATTGCAGGGAGGGTGGGACATTCGCTTTCAGTGCTATCAGACTAAAGTTAGCATTTTCCGAGATCTCCTATTGCACCTTTAAAGTTGACTGGCAATATGCATCTCACTCTCTCTCGCTACAACGCGTTACTTAAAGTTCAGTGGCATATGTATCCTTTTGTGCAGATTTGCAATGTTATGTCTGTTATGTATCTAAGTTATCTAATTAATATCATAGGAAGTGTCATAGAACGGGTTTCAGTTTATTGGCATAAAGTCAGCTTCACCTTAGGCAGCTATTCTTTTTTTAGATGCTTCTTCTTTAATAACATTGCTGCATCATGATCATAATCTAACAATGTTCTAATCATGTGTTCATGTTTTCATAGCCATATTTTTATTTTTAACATTCATTTTCATAACAGTCTTCAGATAATTTAATCATCCCATTATGGCCATGCCAATTCATTATGACATCTCTGTGTGCTTGTCCACTAGAAGATAATCTGACAGGAATATGTTTGCAATAGCTCAGAGAAATAAACAGGAACACAGAATCAGTATTGCCTAATGAGGTGAAAGCCACTTTGAGTTTGTACTTATTTTTTTTATTTTAATTTTCCTTTTCCCCATTATGCCTGATTAATCAGGGATTGTAGCGAACAGGACAGTACCCTACAGGGACAGGATGGTCAGCCAGTGTCTTCCTTTGTAGTATGTGATTGCAGCCTTTCTGGGTGGATGTTCATGTGGTTTATATTTAGTTTGAGAGGAAAATGTTGTTAAACCTCTTTTTAGGCAAGTGCAGGTTCACTGTTCAGTTTAAGACATTGCTTCTTTATATTCACAAATTTAACAGACTGGATTGGTGCCATTATGTCTGACTTGTGTGACGAAATCTGTCAGGTTAGCACTGTTTGCGTTGCATGAGTTTGTTCTTTCTCTATGAGTAAATCTAGCTTTGTGGAAAAACAGTGGAGGAAAGAGAGGACTGTCTGTCATTCTGTATGTGGGAGCTGTGGCAGATGGTGTTATCCAAAGCAACTACTAGGCTATAGCTATCAATGTTTTACACACACACACGTATTCATACATATGCGTGTGTGTGTGTGAAGAAAATAATAAAATAAAATAACAATAATAATAATAAAATATTATAAGTTTTTATTCATGAAGGAGTCATTAAGTTCATGTTTTGTAAAGTCTTTTTGATTTCAAATAAAGTGATGGTGCATTACTGACAGATAGTATGTGCAGGTCACACATGACTCTTATTAAACACATGCTTCCTAGTAGAGCAGTGTTGGTCACAGCTTAGCACATGCAGTTGTTGGATAATGTTATGGGAAATACACTTTGACGATGCACACTGTGCCTAGTCTCCACACGGCCTGTCACCTGACCCGTGAACCCACACTTACTGCACAGCCACACTCTCACTGTTTAAAAGACATGTTTCACTGGGCATGTCGGATTCTGTGCCATGCAGTGTGTGAACTGTTTATGGTATTTCAAGACCTGTCTGCTGTTGAGTCCTTCATTGCATCCTCTTCCTTTCCTGAAGAATGTTACCTTTGGGTCTTGTAGAAGTTAATTATCAAACTGAATTTAATCTAATTAAAGTCAAAATCACGATATGGCTTAGTGCAATAATCAAATTTAGGATTTAAATTAGTTACATAAATATATGCACTCAGTGTTTTGGAGTGGAGCGTAGGTCTGGATGGTATATCGAGTTTGTATGAGCTATAAATATATTTTTTAAAAACAGTATGGAATGGGGCAATACAGTTAATATCAATATAGGCCTACAGTAGCCCCGCGCTAATTTCAAATAATGTGGCATGAAAATTCAAGCGCAGCATCAGAAAGCAACATTAATTTACATCATGTCTACACTGGACGCGAGCGGCGTGACGTAACAAAATACAATAGAACTTATCATAATCAGTGATGCTGTCTACACTGGATGCGGTGCGGCACTACAAATCCCAACAGTAAACTGATGCCGTGTTCTATTTATGATGAACTGACACACAGTTCAAATGATTTGCAATGCTTTGTCATAGCAGGGCTGCACTATAAATCGAAGTGAAATCGAAATTGCGATTAGGTAGAAGCTGTGATTGTCATCCGTATTTTTCAGTGAAGCACGGTTCTGTGATCAGCAGTAAATCTTCATCCGAATTGCCAGAGGGCGCTTTCGTGCAGAAACTCCAAATACACCCCGAAGTTTTTTTTTATTAAGGCATACAATTAAAATATAAACTTTAACGGCACATTTCAACAACTAAACACAAGTTATTAGTGTTGATACAGTAATTTGAAAAAGAAAAACAAGAAAAAAATAAATAAAATAGGAACAAAGAAAAAAGAAGGGTGTGGGTCTCATTCTATCAACAAAAATAAGTTCAAATTATATAAGAGTTTCTGGGCGTTTCTGTCCTTCATGTAATAAAGAGACTTAGCAAATATCTTTAGTTCATTCTTCCATCCACTGAAGTGGGGCTTAACCTTTAAATATTTACATCTGTGAATAAAGTGTTTGCACAAAATAATTAAGTTATTTATCAAAAAGTCTATGTTCTTATCTTTCAACAGTACTCCAACTTGAATTGAGACCACAGTCAAAGGGTGCATTGATATATGTTTAGAATGAAGCCAGTTTTGAAATTCAAGCCAAAAGTTTTGTACAAGTTCACATTGGAAAAACATATGTTCTACAGTTTCAGTGTCTTTCTCACAGAACCCGCATTAATTATTTTCCCAATTAAATCTTTCATGCAAAAGTCATTAGATGGATAAATATCATTTAGAATTTTGAATGTCACTTCTTTGGCCTTAGGAAGTATTGGATATGATAAATATCGCTTTCTTATTTTCTTTGCCTCTTCTTCATTAAATTCTTGAAGAACATATTTTCTTTTAAATTGACTGGGGAAGTACTCATTGGATAATGCCTTTCTAATAAACTTATTTGTAAACTGTCTGCGAATATTTATTTTTTTGGCGTTACATGTTAGTGAACTACGGCTCTGTGCAGTAAATGCTGCTCCATCTGAAAGCAGTTGATGGAGATTTACTGCTGATTACAGAACCGGCTTTACTGACAAAATGTGCATGGAAACCGTATTCGATTTAATCGTGCAGCCCTACTTTGTCGCGTCCAGTGTACTGTGACAGCAATAACATGCCAAGTGTGAAGTAAAGAAAAGTGGACACGGAAAATAGATGATTCAAATGTGAATGGACTGAACAGTTTTGAGTGAGTGATACCATCTTTATGGATGTTGGTTTGCAGTGAGTTCACAGTTTTAACGTAAGTTCGCTCTAATTTATTTTCAAGATCTGAGGTAAAATATCTATTGTTCTTTCACTATGGCTATAAACCTCATGCAAAATAATATTCAAACTCACATTAGACACTTTTAACATCGAATAAAGCACATAATCATTACCTGAGATTATCACTGTCATATTTTGTATGTTGTTCCTGCCGCGACATCGCAGAAAATTAAATTCCGCGTCGCTTATGGTCACGTGTCGCTGTCATGGGTGGTTAGGACAAAAACACACGGTGTTACAGTTTGATCTCCCCCAAAAAATCTAAGTATAAAAATATTAATGCTGACAGATCTAATAATTGAATATGCAATTAGGGAAAGTGGAAAGAAGAGATCCAGTCTGGAGATGAACAAGAACAGTTGATTTGCATGGCAGACATGGCGATCCAGATTTTTTGTTTGTTCATTTGTTTTTAATATTCAACAGGCAAAGTTCTTCTGTATCTAAATGCAAAAATGTTCATAATTGTTTGAATAAAACAGACTACTTGCAAAAAAGTTTCTGTAGGAAAAGAAAACAGCACAGTGAATTGACCCTTCACAAAAACCCACCCTCATCAGTTGCTGTTGCTATCCCTGACAAACCATGCCGCTCTCACACTACACATGTTCTCATGCAGTGAAAAGTACATCGTGGAGCAAAGAGGAAACAGACAAGACAGAACAGGTTACTTCTGTTATGAAACAAGGTCTGAGCTTTCAGATTTGGTCATTTATGAAATTCAAACAATACTGTTTTGTGGCTCTTTAATGTGTCATGACAGACTGCTGTAGCACCTCAGTTCAAGCGGCACATGTGAACCGATCGTATTTTCATATTTACTTGAAATTAACATATTTTATTTGAACCCTGGAAAGATGCCAGTACACGCCATTTTTCAAGTTTAAGTTCTCCGAAGTTAATCTAATCTCCTATATGATTTGTTTGTCGAACAAGATGGTGGATTCATCGTTATGATTGTTCAGATCGCCTGTCAGTAAAGCTCTTTGTGAAGGGTTAACTAAGCTTTGACAACAATATTATTATGTCAGCATGAAAAGTGACACTCTTACTTTGCCTTTGCGGTATATACTAATAGTGACTATTTATTCACATACAGCCATCTGTGTGGATCTTCAACATTGTTCATGCAATCTGAATACTTTCATCCCGGTAGTTCTCTCTGTGGTGCTCACTGTTCCAAGCAAACTCTTTAGTTTGAGCAAACTCAAAACTTGTTTTTGTTTGTTTTTGTTTTCAGCTTCAAGAAGCTGGGTTGGTTTTGAGCGGTATTCTTCACTAAGGTAAGTTATGCTACACAGTTACCCTGCTCAAGAGCAGGTTTTATTCTGGGTTAGAGATCGCAAACCCAAACTGGACCAGTCAGCTGTGAGCAAAGTGACTTATTCTATATGACAAATCTATTTGCTTTGGAACAAATAATAGATTAAAGAGACCAAAGACTGCCTGTTAGATTTACCCAAAACAAATTATATCTAATGTTTAAACACTACACATCAGAGCCAGCGGCAAATTGTATATTTTATATACAGTGGTGTGAAAAAATGTTGGCCCCCTTCCTGATTTATTTTTTTGCATGTTTGTCACACTTTAATGTTTCAGATCATCAAACAATTTTAAATATTAATCAAAGATAACACAAGTACACACAACATGCAGTTTTTGAATGAAGCTTTTTATTATGAAGGGAAAACAAAATCCAAACCTACATGGCCCTGTGTGAAAAAGTGCTTGCCCCCTAAACCTAATAACTGGTTGGGCCACCCTTAGCAGCAACAAATGCAATCAATCGTTTGCGATAACTTGCAATGAGTCTGTTACAGCGCTGTGGAGGAATTTTGGCCCACTCATCTTGGCAGAATTGTTGTAATTCAGCCACATTGGAGGGTTTTCGAGCATGAACCACCTTTTTAAGGTCATGCCACAGCATCTCAATAGGATTCAGGTCAGGACTTTGACTAGGCCATTCAGAGGTGGATTTGCTGGTGTGTTTAGGATCATTGTCCTGCTGCAGAACCCAAGGCAAATACTTTTTCACGTAGGGCCATGTGGGTTTGGATTTTGTTTTCCCTTCATAAAAACACCCCTTCATTTAAAAACTGCATGTTGTGTTTACTTGTTATCTTTTGATTAATATTTAAATTAGTTTGATGATCTGAAACATTAAAGTGTGACAAACATGCAAAAAAAAAAAAAAAAAAATCAGGAAAGGGGCCAACACTTTTTCACACCACTGTATATACAGGTGCATCTCAAATTAGAATATTGTGAAAAAGTTTCTTTTGGTAACTTATTTCAAAAAGTGAAACGTCCATAGTTTTTTAGATTAATTACATGTAAAGTAAAACATTTAAAAAGTTTTTTGTTTTGATTTTGATGATAAGACCTTACAGCTCATGAAAGTCAAAAATCTGAGTCAAAAATTTGAGTTTCAATAAATGACCATCCCTACAGTATAAATTCCGGATATATATATATATATATATATATATATATATATATATATTAAGTGCAGTTACTAATAATATTACATGTTTATTTCATGTTTATACACTTTTGACAGTAAAGCACTAAGCTTGAGTTGAGAAGCTTACAAAATTTATTTTATTAACAACAATAACATGCGCAAAATAAACTTTTTATGTAGAAAAAGTACACTGTAAAAATCCAACTTTTGAAAAGTTCTACTAACCAATGTAAAAAAAAATAACCTGAACAAATAATTTTTAGAAGTCAGTTTAATTTTTTGTGTGAACAAAAATACTCTAAACATGTCGCTAGCAAAAGTTTTTTGTTTGCCTTAGAAGTATTTGTTCACAACACATGCAAATGTTCTCCCAACTTTTCAAATTGAGTCATCTGAACAAACAATTTTACATTGAACAAAATTGCACATGTTCCCATCATGCATTGCAGCTTGAAAACATTTTGTTAATTATTATTAAAATATTATTATTGTTTTAAATTGTAATGGCTTAATTTATGCTGCTGTTGTCACTGCCAGTTAGCTCTAATGTGGATATTAATATTTTTACTGATTTAAAATTTGTTGATCCTCACCATGGTTGAGAAATGTGTGCTGAGGTACTGTATATGTGCATCTCATTGCATTTTGTTTAATACATTTGTCTATCAGCATACATGTTTGCCTTTAGTTTTAAGAGGCAAATACTACCCATATTATGTAGAAGGCTTTGAAAATAAACAAAAATCTAGAGTAGGGATGCTCTAATCTGGCTCGCGAGATCCACTTTCCTGCAGAGTTTAGCTCTAACCCTAACCAAACACACCTGAGCATGCTAATCAATGTCTTAAGGATCATTAGAAAATTATTATGATTTTCAGCTCTAGTGTGCTACCCGTCAAGCTATGGGCACAGTGGGGCATATTTGTGATGCTCACCCTAGTCATGGGAAACTACAACAACTCTCACGATGATGTTATTCTGCTATTACCTTGTTCCTCTACCCCAGTCATTCAGCACCCTCCTCCCATCTGCCTTTCCCTTTGTCCCATGATCATTTAATTAATTAGTATTAAATATTTCCTCTCTATCAATATTGTTTTCATTTTCTCTCGTGTACAAACTCATTCTTTTCCTTTCAGTTATCGTTACCCTAATTCATCCAGTTTGTTTCTGTCTGCCTTTCTCCTTCTCAGCCTTGCTCTGTTTGGAAGCTATTAAATGCGAGGTCCCAGATGTGGCCCGTTAACCCTTGCGCCCCACAGAAGGAATCCAGGAGGGCCATGCTAACTTTCCTTTGTCCCCCCAAACACCCACTAAGACAAACATCAGGCCTCAATTCTTTGTCTTTAATAGCAATAACCATACAATACATCCATCACCCACACAACACAACCATCTGTTGTGTTTACAGACATGCACACACACAGATATGATTCTAATTGCTTCATTCTGACATGTATAGGCATGTAGATTTGGAATTTGAATGCATTTAAGTTGAAAACAAATCTGTGGTGAAGGACTTGTGTGTTCTTGTGTGATGCCTACCTTTGGTCATGGTTGTATTCTATGGGAATGGATTTCACAGACCCATGACTGTTGCAACACCTGATCATTGGCCTATTTGGAGTATTTTTAATGCAGCATAGGTGCAGTCCCGACATGAAGGTCTGTTTCAGAATGTAGGTAGCATGATTATGCTGCCTTCTAAGATAACTTCTGCAACAAGCTCAGAGATAGAATGCATGCAGACACAGTGAGATAAATTCATGAAATTGTGAGAAATATTGATTGAAACACATAAAATGTTTAAATATTTTCAGTATCAAACCATTAGCCTGAACCACATGTGTCCACACTGGCTACGTTTCCATGCACAATTTTTGGTTCAATCTGACTGAATTCATTCCGACTGATGAATCTGAATGTAGCGTTTACATGAACGCTAAATAAAGCGATCGGGTTGATGTTTGCATTTATATGTCAAGGAATAAACCACCCCCTTCAATCTGATCGAAATTTCATTCCGATCGAGCTCAATTGGATTGATTAAGGTGTTTACATGAAGGCTTTTCAGTCCGATTGAGCGTCAATCCGATTGCAAATGGATTATTTGGTTGCATGTAAATGTAGCCACTGTGTATTGCAACTCTTCAGATCTCATTTATGTTAGGGGTGGCTCTATACCACTTTTTCAGAACCGATCCCGATCCAATACCAAAAATTCTGAGTATCTGTCGATACCGATATCGATCCCATACCTGGGCAGTTTTTTTTAATCAGTGTTGAATTTTATACCTCAATGTGTGTTGACCTGATCATGACTTTTTTGTGTTACACACAATCTACTATATAGACAACTTTATTGTAAAGAAAAACAATAAATGTATGCATATATAATTATAATCTATGACAAAAAATACTATTATAAACCAGGTTATTGGATAATTCTGTAACAAAAGTTACTGTAGAAAAATCATGAGTGCAAAATTTTATAAAATCTAAAATTAGCGGGGGAAAAAACATTAGTGGGGAACAAATAAAAGTGAATAAGTGTAGGACTAAATATAAAATGATACTGTAAAATGATATACATTGCTCTTTGTATCGTTGTAAAATACATTCATGAAAAACAAGTAATATTTATATATAAATATATACTGTAAAATTAGAAGAAATTTATTTTAAATGTATAGCACAATAATGAGGCAGGAACAAGAAATTATTAATAGCCTCTTTCATTGTGCAAAAGTATTATGATACGAAAGGTTGGAACTCCTCCCACCTTACATATACCTAAACCTACCCGTCTCCACCACCTGATGCTTAAACCTACGCATCTCAACCCCTAAACCTACCCATCTCCACCCCTAAACCTATCATCTCCACCCCCTAGATGTGGATCCAACCACGCCCCCTGGATCTTTGTTCTGCAGTGAGGGGCTACTGGCGCCCAGACACAAAGCGCTTATGCGTATTTTGTGCGCAGAATAATGTGCTTGAAGCAACACGGAGTCACAGCTCTCCGCAAGTCCGCATAGAAAGGTTCAAAGAACAAAGTGAAGAGATTTTAATGTATAGTGTATTAAATCTGTGCGATTAGTTTATTGAGCCTTTTCTTTTAACAGTAATTTAATAATGCTGCATTCACGCCATGTTGTAAATACAGCAATTCCCAGATGATAGCACGTGACTTTCAACTCGGTGCTGTTCACTTCCTCGGACTGGGGATTGTCCGTTTCTATAGCGACAGTCAACAAAATGAACCTGCGACCGCGTGAAAGAATGTTGCTGGCAGCTGTAAAACACTGTAAACATTACATTTGTATGCTACTGCTAAATATTGCAGAACACGGAAAGTGTGTCAGGTAAAAATAATTTCTGTTTGTTTGTTGTTGTTATTAATGATGGCAATAAATGTGTTATTGCTAACCTAAACAAACAACAAAATAATAACAGTATGAACACTTACATAATGTTTTTATATTATAGTATCTATATATGTATCCATATCCCCCTTTTTAGAGCAGTAATTGCTTTCTTTGAAAGCGCCGCCATTTTTCTCTGATTCCGTGTGAGGTACAGCGGTCACATGGTACAAGTCGTAGCTCTCTGAAAACTCCCAATTCACAAGTTGTAATTATGACTTCTACTAGGACGTGAGCGCTTTTTACAACTCGGTATCTCGTAATTACAGTAATTACGATATGGCATGAATTACGATGTGGCATGGGAAAAAAAGAAAATGGCGCCGCTGTGTTCGGCACTGATCACCTACAACATAGAAACGCTTTTGGACATTGGAAACCGCTACACCAACCTGTTTCAGGACACTTTATCCAGGAATCCTTCATGGCCTCTGGAGATTCTTCGGAACGCGGAGATGAACAATATCCCCCCGAGGCGACGGATCAAGAAACACAGCGGGAAACGCGCTGGGATTCGAGATAGACTCCGGAAAAGGGCTCACAGTCCTCCCCTCCCGAGCATTCTACTCGCTAATGTCCAATCCTTGGAGAATAAGATGGACGATCTTAGAGCCAGGATTAGTTTCCAACGGGACATAAGGGACTGCAACATCCTTTGTTTGTCAGAAACGTGGCTTTCGTCCATGGTCCCGGACACTGCTGTAATGCCAAGTGAGAACTTCTCTGTTTTTCGGACGGACAGAACAGCAGAGGCCGGTAAATCCAGGGGTGGAGGAGTGTGTTTCATGATTAACAAGAAATGGTGTGATCCCAGGAATATCTCCATTCTGTCGTGTTCCTGCTCGCCTCATCTGGAACATCTTTCCATTATTTGCCGCCCATTTTATCTGCCCTGGTAGTTTTCATCGATCATTGTTGCTCAGCAGCTACATCAACAAACATCCTGACGCTGCCTTCATCGTGGGAGACTTTAACAAAGCCAATCTCAAGCAGGTCATGCCGAACTTTTATCAACATGTATCCTGTCCAACTAGAGGACCAAACACACTGGATCATTGCTACACTCAGTTCAAGAATGCCTACAAAGCCCGCTCACTTCCGGCTTTTGGCAAATCGGACCATGCCGCCATTTTTCTAACACCGGAATGCACACAAAGGCTCGTTCAGGAACCTCCGGTGCAGAGAGTAGTGACGCGCTGGTCCTCCCACTCAGAGGCTATGCTGCAGGCGGCTCTTGATGACGTCGACTGGGACATGTTCCGGGCGAGTTCATCTGACGTCACGGATGTGGCATTAAGCTTTGTAAACACGCTAACCGAGCAAGCTACAGAAACAACTGTAAGGACATTCTCCAATCAGAAACCGTGGGTGGACAGATCAATCCGTGCTGCGGTTAACAGACGCACTGCAGCTTATAATGAGGCTCTTTCCTGACCGGGAATATGCGCAAGTACAAAGCATCGTGCTATGCTCTCCGACGCGCAGTAAGAGCTGCTAAACACCGATACAGAGAGAGAGTTGAGTCTCATTTCCAGCTCAATGACTCGGTTGAGCTGGATGACGGATGTGGCAGGGACTGAGGACCATCTGTGCCTTTGGAAACAAACCCTCCGCAGAGGTGAGAGCAGATCCGTTGCTGGCCGACGAGTTAAACATCCTCTTCGGCCGCTTCGATTGCAACGGCGGCAGATTCAAGACTTCCTCACCGGCAGACCTCAAGTGGTGAAAGTTGGCCAGTTCACCTCAAACTCCATCACCCTGAACGTAGGAGCCCCACAGGGCTGTGTCCTGAGTCCCCTGCTCTACTCTCTCAACACGCATGACTGCGTTTCCTCTCACAGCTCCACATCTATTGTCAAATTCGCTGATGATTCTGTGGTTCTGGGCCTCATCTCCAACAACGATGAGACCGCATACTTGGATGAGGTGGAGAGACTCACATCATGGTGCCAGGACAACTGTCTCTCTCTGAATGTGAGCAAAACTAAAGAGCTGATCATGGACTTTAGGAAGAGACAGCAGCAGCCCTACACTCCTCTTATGATCAGTGGGACCCCTGTGGAGAGAGTGAGTAGCTTCAAGTACCTCGGTGTAAACATCTCCGAGAACCTGACTTGGACTACACACATCCAAACACAGGTTAAGAAAGCCAGGCAAAGACTGTACCATCTGCGACAGCTGAGGAAATTCAGGGTCTCACCAGCAATCCTGAAAACTTTCTATTCGGGGACCATAGAAAGTGTATTGACTCAGTGCATCTCAGTGTGGTATGGAAACAGCTCAAATCAGGACTGCAAAGCACTACAGAGAGTTGTGCGCTTAGCTGAGCGCATCTCAGGGTCTGCTCTCCCCTCTCTGCAGGACATCTACCTCAAACTTATTAAACAAATTATCAAGGACTCAAATCTGGTAACGTCTATTCACTTTGCTTCCATCTGGTAAGCGCTTCCGTAGCCTAATGGCAAAAACTGAGAGACTTAGAAGGAGCTTCTTCCCCCAGGCCATCAGGCTCCTAAACTCTAACTCTGTGTCATAACATCACATGACTCCATGTAATATCACCATATCAATAGCTATTCATAATTTTTCTCTACCTCATATTGCTGCTATTTAAATACCCTGGACAACTTTTTGCACATTCTTTTTGCACATTCCTCTTATTACTATTTAAGTCAACAACATACTGACCTGCACATTTATATTTATATTTTTTATCTTTTATTTTATTTTATTCTCTTATTTTTTCTACTTTTCTTTTCTTAATATCTGTATACTTTATAATTGCACTGTCCTTGGAGCGGACCTGACCTACATTTCACTGCTGGTTATACCCTGTATAATTGTGTATGTGACAAATAAAAAAATCTTGAATCTTGAATGCACATTAATTGTGATACTAGAGTTTCCGAGTTGGGCGGGTCATGAACTTTAAACATGGTGGTGGGGACAACCATTGCTGCTGTCAATGCTGTTCTCACAAAAAACTACATCCCTTTGTCTTGTCACTAAAGTAGTGTATTTTTAGGCTAGATATGAACGATCATTTGAAGCATATTGTATGTTTTTTTTTTTAAGCAGTGAAATAAGCATGTATTTGACCGAAATCCCAGAATTGTCAGCAAACTGCATGTAGCACGGCGAATGTTTATATGATTGTCAACCAATGGGATGCTACATTTTATTGTTTCCGACATTAAAGCACTTGCATACTACAAGCTCATAATCACGACTTCATGAGTGGGAAATAGGAAATTTCCGATAGCACGTGAAGGCAGTACAGCACAAAGATACAGTCCTGCAAGATAAAGTCATTTTATGCAAAACCATTTATCTTTATTTACAGATCAAGTATAATATTAGGAACATTTAATAATCTTGCCGATGGTTTCATCATCTTGACTGCCATAACCGTACGCGACACATAGTTTGAATGCTGAGTGGAGGATGACAGACAGCCGCGGCAGCGAGAAGAGTTTGTCAACTTGTCAACATCTGTACCTCACATTAAATTAAGAACACTTGAAATATTGTGCATGAAAACTTTATGGTGTTTTATAATGCGTTTGTGGCTTTTGTGGGGCTTAACAATAACACAATATACACACAATATCGGATTTTGATCGGTCTTGTCTGACCGATACCTTGATAAATATCTCAATTCTCAAATATGTGTAAGTAAATGGATTTTGCACCTTTATAGACTATGTTAGTTGATCTATAATGAGTGATGGGCAAAGTAGCCTAGTAGTGTAATCTATTAACTTTGCATAAAAATCTGTCTTTTTACTTAAGTAACAGATATGGGTGTCATACCATAAAATATTTTTAATACGACTGACTTTGTATTTAATGTGAAATTAATAAAAAAAACATTGTAAGTTAATTAGCCTATAACACTTTCATTGTACAAAAAGAGAGCAAAGAAAGCTTATATTATCAAAGAACATTTTCACTTCAGTCCAGCGAGTTCAAGCACTCTCAAAAACTGCCATAATAATCTCTAAAGCGGTTCACACTGTGAAATTAATATCTTACTTGCATTCGTACATCTTCACTTTGTTGTTTCTTATGAGAGAATTCAGTCAGCCAGCGCGCACAGTGACAAAACAGCATGTTTCAGCAATGACTCATCTGAA